>NC_090892.1:6984281-6986781 GCF_036669925.1 Montipora capricornis
TTGTAAAATTTCTTGCTTGCCTGCATGTCCTAGGATTTTCGAACGTCTAAAAAATGGTATAATTGCCCATTTTTAACGGATTTTTACCCTAAAAAGGTCACCTAGAATTTTCGGGAGCCTTTTTTCTGGCTGAAAATTTCGAAAAGGTAACTCTTGATCCCTGTAATTTTCGAATCACTAGACTTTCAGCTAGAAAATCCGAACAGATGTAAAATTTTTAGGGGATAAAAATATGCCTATATCTACCGTTTAAATACTAAAATACCTTTAACAATGCTATGTTTAAGTAGTTTTGAACTATATTCTCGTTGGGTGCCCCTGAGGAGGTGACACTTTTTATCTTAAGAATCAACGTTCGACGATATCTATCTCAATGACATCTACTTCATGAATTAAAGCGGGTCCAGTTAGGACGAAAAAAGCAATATTCTTACGGCATTGTCTTTAAAGTCGTTTTGCTAATACGTTGCTATCGAAATGCTTCACTATAATGAAGAGGCTTACATCTACTTTATCGGAGGAATCTTCAAGCACAATTACATGCTTAACCAATCCATAGTACATCTATTAACTATGACCAATCATAATTACATGCGTAACAATCCAACATGTAACGCAGGCCAGCATTTCTTCATACGAAATAAAAGTGAATGACCTGTATTTCTCTCATTAACTACCAGTTGTCAAACATTTTGTTTACACGATCTCCACACTGATTGGCCGACAATTGTCACTCTTTTAAAATCTTAGCTTTTCCACGGACCACTCTCGTTTACTGATTAATTAAGCCTAAGCGCCCGTTTCAGTGATAAGGCCTAAGCACTCTTTTCAAATCTTAGCTTTTATTTTAGGGTTCGGTGAACTACACGTTCTACCGAGGTCGTGTGAACAACACAGCACTCGTTTACTGATTAAGCAGTAAGCGCCCGTTTCAGTGATTAGGCCTATAAGCACTTTTTTCAAATCTTTCCTTTTATTTTACGGTTCGGTTAACTACACGTTCTACCGAGAGCGTGTGAAGAATATAGCACTCGTTTACTGATTAAGCCTAAGCGCCCGTTTCAGTGACTAGGCCTAAGCACTCTTTTAAAATCTTAGCTTTTTTTGGGGGTTCGGTTAATTACACGTTCTACCGAGAGCGTGTGAAGAATATAGCACTCGTTTACTGATTAAGCCTAAGCGCTCGTCTCAGTCATAAGGCCTAAGCACTCTTTTGAAACCTTCATTTCCCTTTCATTTTCTCACTTACATTCATTGCCCACTATGGGACTGCGGACCGCGGTAGTACTTTCAACAAAAACTTACTAAACCACTACAGGAGTGCGGACCGCGGTAGCACTTCCAAAAACCGGGTTATTCGCCCACTGCGGGACCTCGGATTGCGGTAGCGCTTCCACAAACACTTAGTGGCCCACTGCGGGACCTCGGACCGCGGTAGCATTTTCAACAACACTTAATGGCCCACTGTGGGACCTCGGACCGCGGTAGCATTTTCAACAACACTTAGTGGCCCACTGTGGGACCTCGGACCACGGTAGCGGTTTAACAACACTTAGTGGCACACTGTGGGACGGCGGACAGCGGTAGCCCTTCCACAAACACTTACTCGCCAACTGCAGGACCTCGGACCGCGGTAGCATTTTCAACAACATTTAGTGGCCCACTGTGGGACTGCGGACAGCGGTAGCCCTTCCACAAACACTTAGTCGCCCACTGCGGGACCTCGGACCGCGGTAGCATTTTCAACAACACTTAGTGGCCCACTGCGGGACCTCGGACCGCGGTAGCATTTTTAACAACACTTAGTGGCCCACTGTGGGACCTCGGACCGCGGTAGCATTTTCAACAACACTTAGTGGCCCACTGTGGGACTGCGGACAGCGGTAGCCCTTCCACAAACACTTAGTCGCCCACTGCGGGACCTCGGACCGCGGTAGCATTTTCAACAACACTTAGTGGCCCACTGCGGGACCTCGGACCGCGGTAGCATTTTCAACAACACTTAGTCGCCCACTGCGGGACCTCGGACCGTGGTAGCATTTTCAACAACGCTTAGTGGCCCACTGTGGGACCTCGGATTGCGGTAGCATTTTTAACAACACTTAGTGGCCCACTGTGGGACTGCGGACAGCGGTAGCCCTTCCACAAACACTTAGTCGCCCACTGCGGGACCTCGGACTGCGGTAGCATTTTCAACAACACTTAGTCGCCCACTGTGGGACCTCGGACCGTGGTGGCATTTTCAATAACACTTAGTGGCCCACTGTGGGACCTCGGATCGCGGTAGCATTTTTAACAACACTTAGTGGCCCACTGTGGGACTGCGGACAGCGGTAGCCCTTCCACAAACACTTAGTCGCCCACTGCGGGACCTGGGACCGCGGTAGCATTTTCAACAACACTTAGTGGCCCACTGTGGGACCTCGGATCGCGGTAGCATTTTTAACAACATTTAGTGGCCCACTGTGGGACTGCGGACAGCGGTAGCCCTTCCACAAAC
>NC_090892.1:6996781-7006781 GCF_036669925.1 Montipora capricornis
GGCGCTGTTTGCACTCCTGAAATACATGTAGGTCATATTTAAGGAATTTGGCAATTTTATTACAATGTAAATTATTCTTCCTATTATGGTATTTTGAATTGAGAACAAGTGATATTATTCGGCTGCAAGAAGTGTTTCCTCTCCAATGAAAATTTCCAAAGATTATATACACGCAGTCACATTCTTACAACCCATTCAGCCAAGCTGGCTGTCATTTTCTGGTATCATAGGTTTCAATGCCAGACAACCTGGGCTTGTATCACGTGCTGGTATCACTAACTTACAATCGAAGGTTTCCCATCTCAGACTAGAATCATTCTGTAAGTTAACAATTTTTGGCACCTCGAAGTCATCTCTATGTGTCTGCACTTTACATCGTGTATTGTACATTAGAATGCCGACTACATGAACCACCATTATTTGGGGAATTATACTTCCTGACTATGGTAGTCAACTATCATAGTTATCAAGTGAAGCTATGATCTTCGCAGTTATGAGCGCAATTTTTGCAATTGCGTAGAGAAGCCTGAAAAATTCAGGACTTCAACGGGGTTTGAACCCGTGACCTCGCGATTCCGGTGCGACGCTCTAACCAACTGAGCTATGCGCAATTGCAAAAATTGCGGTCATAACTGCAAAGATCATAGCTTCACTTGATTTCATATCCGCAGTTCATATATGATTCATTTCATATACCATTTCATCATAGTTATTTTAATGATTAATAATATTAATGGGTTACCGCTAGTGTTTTTATCTCTCTATTCTAGAGCAGCAATACACATTACGTAGGTTTCGTGTAGATTGCTATATGAGCAGGGGCCATGTAGCTTAAACATGATATTACTGATGCCTAGTCTTACCCTTCTCAGTTTGGTGTCTGTGCGAGCATGGGGCCATGCAGTTATCTCTCTTTATTACTACAGTAAATTGTAATCTGTTTAGTTTGCAATGGCCAGGTTTTGTTTATTGTTACTTCTGCTTTATCATGCAAGTTTCATTATAATGCTTCTTTGCTAAGGTGACCACATGAGCAGGGGCCATGTAGTGAAAGTTTTCGGTGTTTCTTCTTTTGTGCCTTAACCTTCTTGTGTTGGCAAAGGTTTTGCTGTGGCCTCGGGTGGGGGGCCCTTTCACTCGTTCCTCGCTCAGGGCTTTCGCAACGCTCGGAAGAAACTGAAAATTTATGCTTTTACCAAAACCAGTTGGAAGCATTGCAAACGGATCTTTTTTTCGATTTAAGTTCAAAAGACACAACTTTTGCTCGAATCTGAGGGCTTGTACTTTTGGGAATACTTAAAGACACTCGGCGACAGAGTTGACCTCTTTCTTTCGTGCTCCGCGTAAGCTCCGCGCTTGAATCAAAATGATTACGAAAATGTTGATGTATGATATATATAAAACTGTCAAAATTGACCAATCAGAGGGTATACCAGGAGCTGGTATACCGGAATGAAGAATTTAAAGAGATGCTTACAGGCTCTCCCGCCTCGCCTCGACCCAAACCCCCACTCACTTTTCACACGCATTTCTTTTCGTTTTCTCGACTATCTGAGAGCCTGGAACAGGCTATTGTTTTAATAATGTCCCAGTGGGGGAATAATAGTGAGCTTGCCCTCCAGCATGGCGGATTTTGTACCATGTGATCGTTTGTTGCAAAACGCCTATAATTAACGTCAGCTTGTAAGCCTTTCTTGAAACATGAGATGAACACGTGACGATTTCCAGCTTGAAGGGAAAGACGAGTCACTCACACTCTCCTTAAAGATCGGTAGAACCCTATGGATAACATAAATGTCCCCAGAGCAAAAATTTAAGCTTTCATTTGTTGGGAGGAAGTCGTGGATCATCCCAGAAATCTGGGACTAGTCGGGGAAATAGGATCATTCTCGAAAATGGCGCCGTACAGTAAGTAACTAATTTTCACTGTTGATTGGGAGCGGAGAAACTGTAGAATGTCTTTGATATATCAAAAAAGGAATTATAAATAATACAAAATTCAAAGAGTAAAAGGTAGACACAGTTTACCAGCTGAGTTGCAAGCGTTTGTCCGCATTTACTACAGACAGATGAGTGACACAATGTGGAGCGGCAATTTCCCATTTGACTTTGAGTTGACAATTGAAATTAAAAACAGTGGTCGGATGAAAACTTAATTGAAAGGGCAAAAAAATGTTCTCGCGCCATCTCAGTTGTAAAGGAAAACGTGGTTAATTCATGCAAATTTACAATGACATTGATTTTAAAAGTTCAGAATGAAGGAAGCTTTTCAGGGTGATAACTTGCAGAATTCACGAAAAAGACCGGTAACTTATTTCATTTTACGTCCTTATCTAGAATATAATGTCCTAGCTATAGTAATTGTCTGTTTTAGATAAAGGGCCTTGGTAAGCCGATGCATTCTAACTTTTTGAGCCCTTCATGCACCTTTCCCTAATGCATTAGGGCAACGGTGCAACTCTAGCTCTTCATGGATATTTCAAAATTATAAACCAAGAGATTTGCCAGGGAAAACTTAAGCCCGAATCTTAATCGACGTGAAGGAAATTTATAGGGAATTTAAATCCATGAAATTCCTGTCAGCGCAAAAAAAAAAAAGAAAGAAAGAGAGAACCTCTTCAGAACCTGTCAGCGAAAAAAAAAAAAAAAAAAAAAAGGAAGAAGAAAAGAAATAAACAAAGTGGGGCTACAACGTTTCGATGAAAGACAATCTTATTGGACACAAGAGTTTATTAATGGGTATCATAACATTTTCATCCTTTATATGGATTCCAGCTACCTTTGAGGTGTGATCTCAGGAAACTGAGGACCGAAAGCCGTTTTTCGTTAGGAGACAGGTGGAAGGAGCTACGTAGCCAAGTCTGAAAGATTTAATTTAAACATGCTAAACGAAAAAGATTTTAATTTATTTGGACATAACTTTTATCTCTTCCGGTTTCTTTTAACTTTACAAGACAAAATATTATCTATTTCGGAAATGTAGTTGATATCTTTAGCGAACTACTCCAAGACATCTGCCGCATCTAGGCTCACGACGTTAATCATCGGGTTACAAGTCATTGTCTCCGAGAAAGTGAGGGCTGCCGTCCCAAAGTCATCACAAAATGTTTCGCGGCTAGAATGAGCGAGAAAATCGAAAATCGTAATTAAAGTGTTGCAAACTAAATATGTTTTTCCAAAGTTTAAAAATTTCGTCAAAAAATGGCCATTTAGAACGGAAACACGACAAATTTTGTGGGTAAACAGTAAATTTTAAATGCAAACAATTTTTTTTCAGAGCAAATAACTGTGAATCGTCCAAAATGAAGACCGGAATGTTTGTTGAAAACACAACATTATTGTTTGTGTTAAATGTTGTTGAAGGCCTAAAAGTAATTAACTCCTAAATTGAATAATATTTTGCCGTAAACGTAATAAAGTCGTAGATGTAATAAACTCTTTACAGTGACATTGGGCCTTAAATTGCTAACGTCATTAAAAGGGCTGTGTCACGGCTGTCTACTTCATTTTGTTAATGTTGCAAACTCCGTATTTACTTGAATATGAGCCGCCCCTGAATAAGTAACGCCCTGGAATAAGCGCTGCATTTGGGACACAAAAAGTTAATAAGGGCCACCTCGGAATAAACGCCGCGGCCCTGATATAATTAAAATCGAAAGACTTTTCTGTTAGTTTAATGTTGAAGATGATAATACTGTTGTCATTGTCGCGTCCAACTTTAGAAAGGGGCGGCGAATGGTAAATGCGAGACTCGCGTTTTTCTTTGCGAGCCCGAGACATTTTGACTTTTTTTAGATTGCGAGACCGAGACTTTGTTTTGAGTGCAAAGGAGTCTTTTGTTGTAAACCCTTGTACGAGACATCAGATCTGAAAATCTGTCAACAGTCAATAAACTCTATTATTTTCCTGGCCATGACCTAATTTCCGGTCAAGGGGGTTGCGCTTGGTTGTTTCCCTGTGATTTTTTTGACTGAAGCGCCGTCACTTACAACTCCAGTTGTCTGGAAGTCGTCAAAAAGAACGCTTGGCCGTGATTGAACTCAATTGAGGTGGAAAGGTTCATGTATTAAAAGCATGGGGGAAACCGAAATGGGAAAAAAATTCTTCTTGTCATCGGAAGCGAAAGCACGGTGGCTCAGTAGGTTGAGCATCGGGCTGCCATGCGGGAGGTCGTGAGTTCGACTCCGACCGGACTAACACTCAGCGTCCTTAAATAACTGAGGAGAAAGTGCTGCCTTTGTAATTACATCCGCAAATGGTTAGACTTTCAAGTCTTCTCGGATAAGGACTATAAAGCGTAGGCCCCGTCTCAAAAATGTCTTCCATGTTCATTAGTTCTCCGTGGGTCGTTAAAGAACCCACACACTAATCGAGAAGAGTAGGGGATAAAGTTCCTGGTGTTGTGGGTGTTCTCTGTGAGTATATGGGTGGGTGGGCTTAGCAGGTCCACATCCAATCTCGACCCCAGAGCTCTTCTCTTGAGTGAGTGAGAGAAGAGCTCTGGGAAACCCTAAAACAAAGTGTCTTCTCATTGGTTTTCGTGAAGAACAATCAAAAGCATCTCTAATTGGTGCATTCATGTTAGCGCGAGGAGTGAGCAGGCGCCGTAAGGTTCCAATAGCCGGTTTTTGGCTTTAAGAACCCTACGGCACATGTTCTCCTGCATAGAGTTTCCCAGAGCCCTGGGTCGATCCAACGAGAATGGTCCACATCAGCTGAATAGCTGCCAAAACTTCAAGCTGCTCAAACAAATAAATAACATAACATAACACATAACATAACAATCACGTATGTACTCAATAAATGTTTGTATTTACCAATGTGCCGACAATTTTTGCCGAATCTAATGTAAATGAGCGAAAAAAATAGATTTTGTCCATTACGTGGAATGCCGAAGGCATAGACCTTATTCATAAATGGCGGTCACATTTACAATTCTTTTGTCCACGTGCAAATTAGCCTACCAAGCCTCATTTTAGAGCAAGAAATCTTTTCAATTCACTGTATTGTATCGAGGGTTTTGTTAAAAGCAGGCCTGCGGCCCAGCGGCCCGCGGTCCACGGCCCGCCACGGCCCGGCGGCCCGAAGGCCCAGCGGCCCGCGGCCCGCGGCCCACGGCCCGCGGCCCGCGGCCCACGGCCCGCGACGGCTCGGCGGCCCGGAGGCCCACACAGTTTTGTTGTCCATCGGTAAATCCACGCGCATGCACAGATTTGGATAGGGTTTGGGCGCGCAAATGAAAGACGGTGAGTTTGAATTCGTTTACCATTTTAATAATCATTTCAATCCTTTTCGATCCTTTCTTTCGTTGCATGTTGCTAAGTGAAAAACATTGTCATTCTCTGTTGTTTTCGTCTGTTTACAACAACAAACAGAAACAATGGATTCAAATGATTAAAACGGTAAACGAATTCAAACTCACCGTCGTCCATTTTGCACGCCCAAACCCGATGCAGACCTGTGCATGCGCGTGGATTTACCGCCGCGGGCCTGCTTTTAGCAAAACCCTTGTATCGAGGCTTGGTAGGCTAATTTGCACTTCGACAAAAGAGTTATAAATTGACCGCCATTTATGAATAAGGTCTATAATACGTCTTAAAACCGGTCTAGTGTCTTTATTTGTCGATAGCCACAAATGTGCATTACCTACGGATATTGAATTAAGCTCCGATCGAATGAAATTACTTTTAATCCCTACAAACGTTCATGGTGCAATTAGAACGATTACCTGCGAGCGCGTTAGATCACTCGGCCACCGTGACACACTTCCGGTCTCTAGATGAAAGCAAATATTTATTGTGGAAGCTTTCCGCCCGCCATGATTGACACAGTATCAACTATTCAATAAAGTGAACAGATGCTTTTTCTTTGAGAAAGGCAAGCTTTAAAGGTAAGGAGAGTTTTCTACGTTATTTCGAGATCTTGCTTCATACTTGTGTGTTCGTTCCACTGTGAATATTATTTTGCATAGAACAAGTACTTCATTAGATGTTGCAAAGAACGAATACTCTAATATTTCTTGGGAACCAGTTTGTTCAGCCATTTTGACGTAGAAAGAAAATTAGAAAATAGCTTTCAACGGCCAAACAAAAAACAAACAAACAAAAAAAAAAAAAACAAACCAAACGATCTGGCTATTGCCTTTGGACTGGACTATAGAACACCCAATTACGGAATTTTAGATTTTTGAGCATTGAGACAAATGAAGTACAGATGGTGTCTTTTTGTCTTCGCCACGGCAGATTTAAACAGTTTGCAAGGAACTAAACCAGGATTAGCGAACCGGACTTCGAATACAGGGCCTGGTTGTTCGAAAGCCGATTAATTTAATCCAGGATTAGCGTAAACTTTTGTTTCATGTTTTCAACGTTTTGGTGAAAGTTTTACCGAATATCAGCCTTGAACAGCATTTGGGAATAGGGAATAAAACTCCTTTGTTAATTTCTAACCTGAGATTAGCGTTAATCGGCTTTTGAACAACTGGCCCAGGATGATATTAAGTTGTTGAACTGTGATTTGTAATAAGTTTTTCGGATGATTTAAGGCTGATCTTGTAATTTTTGGATGAAAGGAGTTAAGGAAGCAAGTAAAACTGTGGGATTTGAAAAAAAAAAAAAATAATCAATAAATAGAAGATCCCTTATCCTGATAATCCGCTAATAGGGCTTCGTTGTTTGCATTTGCAAATTTAGTAACATTAATAATGAGTTTTTACAACAAACAACCTCAAATTATATTACAGATTTATCTTTCTGGTAATCTCTCGCCATTTTCCGAAGTTTACCTGTAGTTGAAGTTCACTGTAACTGGACATTGTCAATTTATGTTAACTGTTTGCGCATTCCACGGATAGGCCTTTGTAGGCGTCTTGTTTCCATTAGATTCGGCACATGTAAAATGCGACGTTTAAAACGGTAAAACTTCAATATCGCATTCGATCGCCTTGCAAAAAATGGAGACTCCGAGAAACCTTCGTATAAGCAACGAGACTGCGAGACCCGTGAAATTCGACCAAAATTTTGCGAGACCCAGAGTTTTTAAGGACCATTGGCCACCCCTTTAACAAACGCCGTACGTAAGGTGTGAAAAATATAATACGCGCCGCGGCGCTTATTCGAGGAAACACAGTACGTTTCTTTATGCACTATGGAACTTAACGTTAACTGATAATTCACTTGTAGACTAGAAAGCTGCAGTTTCTTTTCCAATGAATAGACTTACCAAGCATTGTCTCAATCATAACAAGCAACAAAATTAAGATGAAATATGAAAAACTAGCTGTTGGCTAACAAGTTTTCAAAACCCCACAATTCTCAACCTTTTTATTCTTCTTCAAGTTTTTCCCTCCGTGCCTACTGGTTTGTTTTTGCTGTGTTATTAATATCTTCTTATAATGTTATGTTTTGAGCGATTCGTTTTACCCAGTTTTGCGATAGTTATTACTTTATAATTATGGTAAATCCTTCAAACAACTAATTTGTTCGGTTTCCACTAAACTATCGTTAATTTACGTAACCATTTGACAGCAAGGTTGAAGCAAGGAGCTTTTGTGAACTTTATCGCACAAAAAGCAGTTAGAATACTGTAACGCTTGGTAATTAACAATTATTGGATGTGGTTGAGCATGATAGCGATAATTATCCAAAGTTTGTGTTATCTGCCGAAGTCGAAGGCTGAGGCGGATAACACAAACTGAGGCTTTGATAATTATCGCTATTATGCGAAAACCGAATCCAATAATTGTTTTATTATGCATATTCCTGAGCTGCACTTGTAAAGACAAGAGGACTGACTCATCGATTTCTTTGGATGAGCGGCAAATCAAAGAATGTTTCTGCGTTTGGCAGTCTTCTTTCCATTTCTCTTCAGTTTAGTGTGTTAGTTGACGTCAATTCTGCATTCTGCATGCATTAAACTATTGTCCGTAGGTATGACGTCAATTTTACATATATAAAATCTATTGTCTGTAGGTATGACGCAAGAGAAACAGAGGAAGCAAGAATTAGCTGCGTGCTTATAGCCAATCAAAATCGAGCTTGCGACACCAATGTATAATATGGTTAACAATTATTGGATGAGGTTGAGCATGATCGCGGAGCTCTGCGCGCTCAAGTCTATCGAAATAGACTAAGACAGAACTACTCTTTTCAACCATAACTGTTAAATTAACGGGGTTTTACCTGGAAGTTGAACTCTCCAAAGATAGGGTGTTTATTTTCCTATTATTTTGATTTTCTTCCATTTCCTTGGGTGAAAATTTCCTAAACTTTGACATTACATGACATTTGTCCTAAGGAATCTTCTGAAGGCCAAAAAAATTAGGGTTACAAAGGTAGTTTTGTCGCTTTTAGCTAATTTGTGTCTTTTAGCTCCACTTAAAAAAATTGTCCTACAAAATCTCTTGATGAATTGGCAGACGGAAGACGGTAAACAGTAATTACCGCTCTGCAAAATTTGAAGAAATTTCACCAAAGAAAACTGGGGTTATTTTACGTGAAAGTTTCGCATTTTTCCATCGCACAACATACGCCCATCACAGAATAGGAATTTGCCAAGATCGCCATTTGAGCATGCGTGAAATTCCCTACCACGTGCATGCGATTGCATAAGGCCGTGCATGCAATTGTGAAGTGCATGCACGCTCTTACCTCTGCTTGAGAGCTGATGTTTATCTGAGCGAAAAAATCGATGGAATTTGGTTGAGAGCTCAACCTCGAGCTCTTTGAAAAAGGGATAAAGTAAGTATCTTCTTCACTTGGTTTACAAATATGGTAATCCCCCTTTCGCGATTTTCACTTGATTTTCGTAGCGTTCACGACTCCAAGGACGGCTGTGTCCCTCGATCGATGGTTGTTAGAACTGATTAGATAAATTTCTTCAGAACAGTGGAAAATGATTCTTTTTTGCAACTTGACCTTATGTTGGACTCCAAAGAATTTCCAGCCTTCTTACGGATAGGTAAACATTTCGAAAAGATGATACGTCCACATAATTTTGACGAAAGAAAAAGAGTTTTGCAAAGCTGGGAAGCCATGCCTGTTTACTTTCCGCGTGGGAGAGCCGCGCGTCGGTCGCGCGAGCTTTAAAGCTCGCGCCATCAGCCACTTTCTAGTAACCGGGGTGCGCGCGGTCAGGAAACTATATGAAGCACCCATAAGCCAACATATCGGTGTATGACTTGCCTCAGCACAAGCTTGTATCATAAGAACATAATCAGTACCCAAAGCTGATGTATTTTCCGCTGATGCTTTATTTCCCTTAAATAACACTAAGGTCTTAAATAAATTGTTGAAATAAAGGTTTTTCTAACTAAAACAATTGATTTTCAGTAAAGATATGTAGTTTTACTCTGACTTCAGCTAACACTTCGACGGATTACCCATGTTTTTAAAGAAAAATTCCTACTTTGGGAAAACAAATTTTATTTTGGAACACGTTTATTTTTTTTCTTTGTATATGCAACACACCTCAATGGTGCTTTTTGCTCAGGTAACTGTGAGGTGATTAATCATATTATTCACCTCCGACCTGGTGGAGGCCAAAGAGTAGCATCCCTTGTGTCGGAATCATTTCGTCAATACATAATTATTTGGTTTCTAGTTATGCATTTTGTGCGGTATATACTTATCAGTCGTCTTCACAACTGAGGAAAAACAGTAGAACCATTCTCTATGTAAAATAAAATGCTGATAAAATACTAGGATTATCCTCTGTTAAAAAATCAGATCTTTACCGCATGCAGTGAAGACATTGCTTTTATCTTTCACATGTGAGAATATAGTTGTCTTCATGGTAACTAACACGATTAGCCATTAAAAAGGGAGGTTCCCCTCCCTTGCAAGATATTTTTGTTCTGCAATTTATTTTTCTCTACTATATTAACATTTTTATGACTCATATGTGACATTATCATGATTTGTTTTCCAGAACTTACACATCTCAGTTTCATGTTACGTAATATGCGTGTGTCGGTGGTTAATGCCCACTTTTCGTCATTTCG
>NC_090892.1:7016781-7021781 GCF_036669925.1 Montipora capricornis
TTTTCCACTAGGGTAGTGTTTTCGTTATATTTTGATCCCGCAACCGCACCTGGGCGAAAAAATATTCGTTTAACAAGGCATTTCTAAAATAAAAAGGTCAAAAGAGCTGATGTTATATTCCCACAGGAGATGAATTCGCACAAAAGCGGTCAAACTAAAAGCAAGAGCTTTTGTGATCGACAAGACGACTTCAATGTCGAGCGGCGATTGACGTTAGCTTTAAAAAAAATTAATTTCGTTAGTAGCCAAAGTTGCTTCATCAGAACAAACACTAACATAAAAGAATACACCAAACACTACGTTTGCGTGATAAAAATGTCTCTTTTATTTTACTGCGACTAAAAATATACACGCTATTAAAGCGCGGTGCAGTGGTAAAAAAAATCTTAACATCGACAATTTACACGAAGTTGTTGAAATATAAATATCATAAGTCAAACTGTCAACTCGCTGTACAAGATTGCGACCTTAGCAATCACGTTGTTTAACTTTCGAAAGAAAAACGAAAATCAAAGAACAAAATGAAATACCTGCACATGCTAATACAGTTTGATTTGATGGATTTGAGGTCGATATGTGACTCGAGAACTTAAATAACAACACACCGGCTGATCGCTGAACATGTTTGTTTTCCATGGATAACCGTTTCGCTTGTTTTCTTGCACGACAAAATCTTCTTTCCTTTAAAATTGTCGCAAACTATTAGCATTCTTCGTTGATCCGGACCTTCACACGGATGAAAACTTGAATAACGTGAGGATATTTTCTGTGGCGTCTGATCGATTTGACCACAACTTTTTTTCTTTCACATCGGGTTCCATATGTGTAGTACATAAAATACTGCTGTCAAACGTTTTGTCAATGGTTATCTGGCCACAAAATCAATTGCGTGCTGATTCCCTTCTTTGCAATGTCAACAAAGCCTACATTGCCACCCATCCCCTAACACATATTTCGCCAACCTCCCAGATTCTGGGAGACACGTGACCAGCGTAAACCAGGGTCTTCTCTCAACGACAATGGAGGCAGAGAAGAGAGACCCTGGGAACGAGGTTGCATTCAATGCGGACTGAGGTTTGTACTTCTCCGTCAATTCTCTTCGCTTGATCACGGGTTGTGAGTTCAGCGGCTCTAATTATGTCCAGTTCTGTATTAAGAGTTAAGGCCTTCTCACAGAGCAATCGCTGCAGTTCCGTCTTCATGACTTTTCCTTCCGTAACAACTCTTTCCCGTATCAATTCGTCACAAAGTTCAGGTTGCTTTCGCAATCTGTTTACATACTAAAGTTAGGAGTGATCCTCGCAATTACCTGAATAGTTTAAGCTATTTTCTCCCCCAGACGCCTAAAAAATTCAGGCGGCTTCAAATAAATTCGAACATGACCATGACCTCTGTAGTGTCCCTTCGCAGCCGTTTCTTTTTTTTTTTATGTCACGCAACGCTCCGCGTGACATCCAAAAAAAAAACAGCTGCGAAGGAGACTATGACCTCGGCGATGCTGGTGTAGAATGCTCTACCAACTGAGCCACACAAGTTATCAGCAACTGTTGGATTCGTTACTGGAAGATTCTTCGCTATTATTTGATAAAACTATCTGAAGAGTTTCCAGCTAAAATGACTTATTTTTAGGCTTCCTTTCAAGTTCAGTTGCTATCTTGTAGCTGTTACAACTTTCTTTAAGGAAGATCCAATTTTCTCTCAAATTTTCTTTGAGAGTCATTGGTGCTGGCGTCGGTGGTTGACTGTATATCATCAATGTAGGGTTCAGTAACGGATTGTGACGAAGCGCCAATCATATTTAAAAAGCAAATGTAATTGTTTTCCTCAGAGGTCTCCTCTGTTTATACTCGGCTCTGGACTTCATTCATTTCATCATCCCACGTCTGTCGGACTTATTTGCATCTGCAGCTTAGTCGTCTTGTGGCGATCAGAGGCAAAAAATAGACCCTTCTCCAAAGTGGCAGCCGAAAATTCAAATAAGTTAACAATAAGTTAATGTTACAGTTGATATTAAAATTTTGGGTGTCAGGGTGGCTTAGTGGTTATCTATCAGGCCTCCCACCACTGCTAGCCGGTGTCCACTGTTAGCTCCGGCTTGCATGTGGGCTGAGTTTCAGTTGATCTCAACCTGACTCGAGGGTTTTTACTGGGTTGCCTATGGGCAAACCCAGTCGAGGTCTGCGTTTAGTTTGTTTGCTTTTTTTTCTTTTTCTTTTTTTTTTTTTTCCGTGTCGGTAAAAGTCTTGCCTGTCACTCCCCTGGTAAGTGGTGTCTTTGTGTATAAAGCCTTCTGCGCGTATTTTCTTAGGATCGAGAGGGTAGTGGAACTGCGTAGATTTCTCTGGTGGACACAGTAGAATCATTAACTTAGCCTGCAATGGCGTCGAAAGTCATGCAACGCGAATGGCGTTTTAGTGGATCCTTAAACAAAATATACCCTTATGGAGCTCAATAATAGACAATCAGTTGGATAAACTAGGCATGAATCTCAAAAGCGACGAGTACTGGACTTCGACAACAATCTATCGCCCGTCGAGACGAAATCAAAGTGAGCAGTATTTACCTGAAGTACATGGTAATTTGACACAATTGAGTTTCTTGTCTTCACGCACTCAATGAAATAGGAAGAGGTTTTCGCCTCTAAGAGCAAATATGTTGTTTGTTTCAATAAAATTTTCGCTGGAAAAGGATTGTGTGGTATTTTCTGCCTTTGTGAATTATAATATCATGTTGTGTATTGAATTTTCGAGCTTAAGGTTGAAATGTGATATGGGAGAAGTTTTTTAGTATTGCTCTGTAAGCAGGAAGGGTTCACAGGCCTGTTGGAAGCGTGCTTGAGTTTCAACAAAATGAGCCCAAAATCAGTGAAAACTTGTGATGCAGATGAATAATAAAGTAGCTGCTATTTCCAAAATGATGGAATTACCTGGTGATAAATAACGTCGTACGCGTCTTGGAGAGTAAATTTTGACTTTGCATAAATAAGAGTTGGGCGATTGTGATCTTTGTTTTGACTTCGCTCATTTCATTGTCAAACTTTATAACACTTGACAGAAAAAGAAACTTACAAAAACCCGGTATCTTGCCATCATTTGACAATCACGGCGCCCGCTGAATTCCGGCCATGTCACTTTCGATTTTGCAATTTACTTGAACGTAGCAAAAATCTCCCAAAATGTTTGTCGCTGATCGTAACTTTTTGCTGCGAAGCCTTAGCGAAGCAGCAACACTATTCTTGACAGACCGCGTAGGGCCTGGGCTCTTTATAATCTGTGAGCTCTCTCGGTTCTGATTTTTTTCGCTGGCGATGATTTTGAGTAGCTGCAGTACGGTGGATCAGCGGCAGTAGTTTCCGAATTGTGCGTGCTCAGCGCTCATGGTTGCCCACTGATTTATCGTAGGTGAGTTAATTATAGTTTTTTATCATGCTAAACGCAATTTTAGAGATCGCTGGAAGTAGTCATCAAGGTCACGAACGTTTTAGTGAAATTTCCAGGGGAAGGCAATGCTGCTTTATGAGTTTTTCAGCGCTGTGTGTGCACAGTCGTTTCCTGTGCAGCACTGGGATACTGCTACAGTTGACCAAATTTTAATAGAAGGAGACAGGATGTACTTGAATGCACTTGAAAGTCAAAGATTTTTTATTGTTACAGTTGTGTTTTAAAGATGTCTCTTCTGTTTATGAATGTTCACAACATTACCCTTTAAACTAGGTATACCTATCGATAGAGTGCCAACGAGCGATCAATGTGTGGTTAGATAAGGGGTTTGATGCCGAGGCATAGATTTTTGGAATTGATAGTAAAATTTTTGATAAGAGTAACATGGAAACTGAACTTAAGTTTTAAGAGCTTGGTAATAGTAACCAAGTCATTTAATAACTTGAACATGTAAACGGATGTGAATAGTTTTTGTTACTAATGTAACATTATAAACAATAACATAACAAATAACATGAATTGTGTTGTATAGTAGAACTGTTGCTTTGAAATAGCATAAAAACAACACTGAATTTTGCAGTTACAATATGTTGATTGAAGCATATAAAAGGAGTCTTAATTATTACAATGTTTGACAGAGTGAACAGAAACATGCATGTACTAGTGTTAGCGAACTCAGTAATGTTAAAAAAAGCATATGAACTTGAACGTGAAAACCAATGTGAATGGTTTTCTGTTATTAATGTAACATCTTGAACACCAATAGCATGGTAAGAAATAATATTAACTTGTTTTGTATGTTTGTTTTTAAATAGCGCGTAACGCAACATTGAATTAGCACATGGTAATGAAAGTTTGTTGAAGTCTTGATACTTAAGTGTTGTAAATAAGTATTGTAGTCCGTGGTCGGGCTTTGTTAATTCTATACTCTAGGACAGTTTAACTTGACAGTGAAGATGATGATATTTCAGTGATCACTTTTCTGTTGACATTATATTTAAATTCTATGTCTTGGAGATCCATAAGTAGTTCTTCAATTGTATCCGAGTCGTTAAGTAATGAGATTGTGGGGTGGGCGGCGAACAGGGACTCCAAGACATCTGTAAATGCTGTTAACCAAATGTCTTTTTCATCCAAATGTACAAGTAGTTGTACAGATGCATCTCTTTTGCATTGCATCTTTCTTTGTCGGACTCCACAGTTTTTACATTTGAGTGTGTTCTGTTGGGTGATTTCATTAATTTTTCGTTTACATGCTTGGCAGGTGATGAAAATGCTTAGTTTGTTGATCATTTTGAAGCTCTCTACTTTTGCTTCTTTCTCTGGATTTTCAAGTAATGCAGGGCCATTGATAGGTGTCAACTGTTGATTGGCTTCTTTAAACGTTGTTGTAGGGGTTGTTCCCAGATGAGTGATTCCTTGGAAGTGCTTTACACTAAGGTTTTCAAACTCATATGTGGTGCCAGTTTTGATGGTTTTGTAAAGTGGATCCCATATATGAATAGTAGCACTTCCAGTTTCATCCTCCAGGACACAGTCTTCTTTTACAGTTGTCATTTC
>NC_090892.1:7049281-7056781 GCF_036669925.1 Montipora capricornis
GTTTGAGTGCCTTATTTAAGCTAGAGATGCTTTTAATAAGGGAAAATGAGACCGACGCTGAACACTTAAAATTTCTCCATTCCAACGAAACTGTTTATTAAAATGTTGTTCATTCTTTTGTTTATCCCCTCCTCATTTATTCTAATGTATTTTCCCACTCTCTATCCATTATATAATATAACCTAACTTACAATAATTTGCATTTGATAATGGTGATTAGATTAGGCCTAAAAAGCTCTCGGGCTAGCTTTAATGTGCATGATTCCTCCGAAAAAAAAGTTGTCGAACGATTTCTTGAAGACTTTCCCTGAATTTTCCCTCACAGGTAATCCCTGTTTTGAGAACTACAACAAAAAAGATAAGTTACCGTGCTTGCCTAAGAGATATAATGGGTCAATCTTATCCCATTGATACCTGTACTGATACTAATCACGCGCGTTATTTCATATTTTCCAGCCAATAACACATCGGTGTATGGCTTGCCTTAGCCCAAGCTTGTATGACCACCCAGATTTGATTGATTCTCCGCTATAGGCGCTGGTGACTGTTTAACTTTACTTAAATAACACTAACTTCTTGAATGAATTGTTGAAATAAAGGTTTTCCTAACTAAAACAAATAATTTTTCAGTAAAGATAAGACTGAACAAATAAAAAAAATGAGGCAACGTTTCGATAAAAGACATAATGGGAGTTAAGATATTGATTCTTTATATGCATTTGTCTATAATGTCAAAAATATTGGATCTATATCGTTGAAAACGTCAAAATGCGCTATATAGCAAACGAAAAAGGTTTTAGTTTATTTGGTCATAGCTTTTATCGCCCGCAAGCTTCTATCAATTTTACTAGACAAAATGTTACCGATTTCGAAAATGAAGTTGATATTTTTTAGCGAAGTGCTCCAAAACACTTTTCGCATCCAGGCTCATAGCGATAATCATGACGTTACATGTTGTCTTCACGAAAAACAACATTGACGCCACTACGTCACAAAGACACCAGAAAAGGTTTCGCAGCTATAGGTGAGCCAGAAAATCGTTATTTATTTTGTTAGTACTATATTTGTTGCCGGTCAAAATCCGTTTCAGGAAAAAAAAAAATGGAGCCTAAATTAAGCCTAGAGAAGAATCAGGGTCATCAACTAGTTACGTTTTTGTTATTATACATGACTATCAATTGACTTGTTATAGAAAAGTAAATAACGAAAAGAACCGTGTTGCTGTTGATCGTTGTAGTTTAGTGGTGAAAACATTAGTATTCTAGGTCTGGAGGGTCCGTTTTCGCGTACGCTAAGTAAAGTGAAGGTTTCCTTATTTTGTTGTGATGTTGAGACTAAATAATACACAGAAACCGATAAGATGATACGAAACATTAAGAAGATGTGTTGAGATGCGTAAGGCAGAGCTTGAGGGAAGGTAGGTATAGGTGTTTTAAGTCCTTTTTGGGGGTTTATAGCTGCTTTAAACCAAGTAATTGGAGTGCATATTCAACCTAGTAGGTTGATTCAACCTGAGATCGGATTTGACCGACAACATATACAACACATGGGCTGGTGCGTTTTGCTCTACTAACTGTGAGGTGATTAGAAAAATATCAGTCACTTCCGACCAACTGGGTTCCGTTGATTGGAATCATTTTGTTTGTGGGTAGTTATTTGGTCTGTTAGTTATTCATTTTGTGTGGTATATACTCAGCATTCATTCCAATCAGTGCCACGAAAGGGGTCGATTGTTACGTCAACACGAATATCTGTTGTCGGTCAAATCCAATGTCGGATTACATTATACCATAGTTAATCTAGGGACTGGTTACGAAACCCTGGGAATTTCAAAAGCAGGAACAATACAGTCGCAATTAGATGTTGAACCGACCGTGACCCTGCACAATCTTTTGTTTTTGATTCGCAAGTTAATTTCGAATAAATTAGTCGAAGCTTTCGATTGGTTATCCTGCAGAAAAAAGCGTGTTTTTGTCGGGTTCAGTGTGCAGGGTCAAGGCCAAAAAAGCGAACAAACACCAGACACCAGAAAAGGTTTCGCACCTATAGGAGAGCCAGAAAATCGTTAATTATTTTGTTAGTATATTTGTTGCCGGTCAAAACCCGTTACAGGTTGAATTCGTTTTTACCTAGGTTGAATACGCACTCAGATGAACTGAAAAAACTTTTTTTGGAGCCTAAATTAAGCCTAGGGAAGAATTAGGGTCAGCAACGAGTTAGGATAGGTTTTTGCTATTAGAGCGGTTTTC
Source organism: Montipora capricornis (assembly GCF_036669925.1). NCBI lineage: Eukaryota > Metazoa > Cnidaria > Anthozoa > Scleractinia > Acroporidae > Montipora > Montipora capricornis. The sequence goes on from NC_090892.1 coordinate 7,051,531, forward strand.
AATAGCCCACTTTCGATATATTAAAATTCAGTCCTAAACAAAAGACATCATCTCGAGGCTCTGGGGAATAAACTCATACAAATCCTTATATTTATTCCCCAGAGCCTCGAGATGATGCCTTTTGTTTAGGACTGAATTTTAATATATCGAAAGTGGTCTATTGAGTGTCGAAAGTAATTAGCAAATTGCTTTGGTTTTGCAGTTCTTCACTCAGTGATTGGTTCAGAGTTCTCGCTCCACTTTTTCAACCAATCAGAAGTGAAACCAAAACTAATCGTGGCTCGCGCGTGCACATTTTCCCGCGCTTTGTGTCGACTACGTGTAATTACTTCGAGTTTTGATTGGTTTACTGGATTGTCTCCGTCCTTTTTGATTGGCCAAAGTAATAACTTTGGCTTTGGTTTTACGACACTCGATTGAAACTCGCTCTATACATGGATATCGATCGAGTTGTTATAGAAAAGTAAATAATGAATAGAACTGCGTTGCTGTTTGTCGTTGTAGCCTTGCATACGGAACCCGCGCCCGCAGTGCGCGCGGCAGTCAAAACCGTGCTATCCTGTCAATCATTTGCTCTTTCACCGGAAACAGTACATTTCGGTTTTGGGTAAATGGGATTGCTGTCGATCTACCCGTCGAAAAGATGCGACCAAAGTCTTTATTCGCGAAGTTAACACAAATAAATACATTATCAATACGGTTTTGCCGTCTTCTTACACTTGATTAGAAAATATCAGCCTGAATTCGTCTTAGAATAGTTAGAAAAAACACAAATAACAGCCAAAGCACAACAGCTTACGTTCGAATTCTGCTCGCCGACAACCCATGTTTGTTGACAAAAAAATTGCCATTAAATGGTTTTCTGGCCCTTTATCAATAACGCTCACGTGAATTTTAAATGGAGTATCGGGAAAGGAAAATTGCCAAGTTGATATTTGTTTCGTGTAAATATACGTTTTTAAGCAGCGAAAATTTGTATACGCACTACAACACTTTTACTGACCATTGCTCAAAGGAACACCGTTTATAAGCTGCAAGGAAGTCGCTGAAGACTATTGCACAAAAACCTCGGCCCCTAACACGGGAAAGCCAGACTTGGAAAGTTTTTCAGCGAAGGCTCACTAAGGAAGAGCTTCTAGAGCTTGCCCTCCCGCAGGTCGCCAGAAAGGTGCAAACAAGCTGATTCATGTCCGAAAAGAGCAAGATTTAGAATAGACCTGAAGGGGCAGTCAAAATTGTGCTTCTTGTATTGTGCGAAAATTCATTCAAAACTTTTCCCTCACTCCCAAATAAGAACTTGCTGTGTCTTGCAATTCTACAGTGAATTACTATGAGGCCAATAAGAGAATCAACATCAAAGAGGCACTCCCAGGGGTTTTGGGGAAGAAGAGAACATGGCTAATTTGAAGTGGGGAACAGAGTGACAATATCAAAATATTTTAGGGAACAAGGGAAGAAACCAATTTAAATTTTTAGGGATCACAAATTTGGGAACAAGTTTGAAAGTAATTTGGGGTACAAGGAAACACAAACAAATATTTAAAGGGAACAAGGACCCCTCCCCACAGGAGGGCCTCATCAAATTTTCTGCCTCTTTCATCCAACAGCTCAAAGAAGCGATTCCAACAATTTTTGAATGGCTGACACGAAAAGAAGACTCTCTTAGAGAAATAAATTATTTATAATAACACTTTAATAGCATGCGAAACAATGCTCAGATGCTTACGAGCACCCTCATGCCCATGTTTGTAAAAAAGCACCATGAAGTATTCCCTGCAGCTGGTTTAGGCATTGTTTCATCTTTCAACATTGGGCAAAACCAAATCAACTCCATTCTCAGAGGGCACTGGGGAAAGAAGCTAGAAGAAAAAACTGGCCTTAATCCAATTCTCCCAAGGTAATCTTTACAGAATAAGATTACTGAAGGAACACTTTTGAACGCCAACCTTAAGCCTTTTAAAAGAAGCGCAAACAATATTAATAGCCTTTAAATTCACAAAATGTGAAACAGCATATTTTAGTCTCATATTCAATTAGATTTGGCTGCATGATATTCCTTAAAACCAAGCAGAACTATTTACCATAATATGTGAAACATTTCCTGCCTATCTAAATATGCCACAAAAGGGCTCCAAAAAGCAACCAGTTAAGTTTTTAGATAAAGATAGTGTCTCTATGGAGGTCTGACACAATACCCAAAAATTAAATAATTTGATGTGATCAAGACATTGAATGACCAAGCAATAAACAAACTGCAGCAATGTACGTTAGGTTCACAAAGTGGGAATGAAAAAAAATATTCCTCAACTGATGGTTCAATATGCATTTAAATTAATTTTCTATCAACAATTCAAGGGACTGACTTTTCACTGGTATTGATTTACATTTCCATGATAAGTTTGAAAGTGAATCTGGCAAAACACAGTGCCCTATGAAATGGGAAACAGCTTTAACAAGCCCTTTAAATTAATATTTTACAAGGGAAACCATTGTTGATGCCCTGCAAAGAACAAAGAATAAATTGAAAGAAGAGTTGGTCTGGAGTTTATCCACAATGGACAGTTAGTGGCTGCATTCACCAATGTAGAGAACAAACACATCAAGTTTCTTCTCAAGCAACCAGGTGATCAAGGAGCTATTCAATTTCCAAATAACAATGGTAGTAAGTGAATTGGTGAATTCGGGTACCTGGCCTGAAACTGAAACTTGTGGAGCCAAACAACTTGTTGAGCTTAGTACTTAAACTGGGTAGATAATTATGGCTACAATTATTGTCCATTCAACCAACAGTTTCTCCTAGTTTAGTGTACCATTCACTTGTTGGTTCCTTAATAAAAAAAAATCGCCAATTCAATTAAGGATTCAAGTCCTTTCAAATCATCAAAGTTACTTTGCGCCACCAGGAACAAACGAAAAAATACAAGCACTGAAGAACAAACAAATTAACTGCTCAAGAATGCACGACTCCCTTTGAAACAGCAAAACAGGACCCTCGAGTCACTTAAAGGTGCTGCATGCTACGTGGATGTTTGTAGAACGATAGCAAGTTGTAATCACTGAAAGAAAACTCCACTCCAGATCTGATAGACGATGGTCGTGCAAAACTTGCCAAGCACGTGGAACACCTAACAGGATTGTTTGTTGTTTGGCACAGCAGATGAACGAAAAATTTTTCCCCTCACTATTCACCTGAAGTTTGGTCATGATGGACACACACAAACAAGAGCTGAAAGAACTTCATAAGGTCAGACGACCAAATGTGATTGACCCAACACTCGTTAGAGCGGCTCAGTTATCGGACATCAAAGTGCTGAACAAACGAAGGGATTTCGTCGTAAAAATGTTCACTCAGCAACGTCTTCTTCTTTAACAGAATAAAGTTCAAAAAGCGATCCTGGTTGTTAATCACATGCTAGCCCATGTCATAAACTGGATAAAGTGGATTGGCAAATTGATTGTCAGAACAATGTGTCATTTTCAAAGAAGCAACGGTCAAGAGCGTCACAAGAGAAGGCTAAGCGAATGTCCACCGATCTAACCACAGAACGTAAACAATTGGCGTGACGTCGATAGCACAAGGATAGCACAGTTTTTCCCGCTCGCTGAATTCTGATTGGTCAGTTTAAATTTCAGTAGCTCCCGCCGTATGCAAGGAGTGTAGAGGTGAAAACACAGTACTATCGATCTGGAGGCTCCGTGTTCGAGTACCGGCAAGTTATTTTTTTCCGTGGGGTGGGGCACTCCCATATAGAAAGGACGGGGGGTGCCCGTCGGAAATATTGAAAGGAACCCCTAAGAGGTAGGTAGATCCTGTCTTGTGGGTGTGCATGAATTTTTTTCACCCCTAAGAGGTACCAAATTATGGGTTTTAATTAGACAAAATTAAAAATTGTCAAATGTCTCCTGCCATAATTTTTCGGCTCAATACCCTAAAAGGTACCGCTAAAGCTTCCGCTGTGGACCTTTTGAGGCTGAACACCCTAAGAGAACTTTTAATTTAAAAAAAAAATTTAATCCCTAAAATATACGACGACAACATATACAACATCTGGTGCGTTTTGCTCTGCTAACTGTGAGGTAATTAGAAAAATGTCAGTCACTTCCGACCAACTGGATACCAAAAAATAGGTTTCTTTGACTGGAATCATTTCGCTAGTGGGTAATTATTCAAGGATATCTTTGAATAAGAATGGAGCTCAATGCCTGAAAAAAACAACTTTGTTCACAGACAAAAACATGGTCGCAAGTGAATAGAGCTTTTCGCACGCTCTGATTGCTAAAACGTGGGAGTGAGTGGCCAAGTAGTAACCGAAAGGAGGCAAACTGGCATACAGTAATCTAAATAGGGAGCCTAAGCAAGAATGAGGAAGACGGCTAGCTACGAGAAGGCCATGAAACTATATATATATATATATATATATATATATATATATATATATATATATATATATATATATATATATAGAGAAAGTGTAGGAGAGAAACCCTGACAATGCACACCCCAAATAATCAATTTTTAAGAATAAATGTTTTTTGAAAGAAAATTTGCCCTGAGCGGGATTTGAACCCACGTCCCCCCATTACTAGTCGGGTGTAATCACCACTACACCACCAGGACAACCATGCTGGCAACACAGCCATCGAAGAGGTGATTTACGTGGTTAAGGCGTGGGCCTCCCGGGAAACTTTCTTTCAAGGTGACAAGGTAGGGGAGCCTATAACTTCGCTTGAAACCCAACTAAGGATCAAGTTAATGATGCACGACCGTAGTCAACTTAGCGGATGACAAGGAAGGATCCTAGAAGGATACAGGCTAATTTTAATTTTAGAGAAAGTGTAGGAGAGAAACCCTGACAATGCACACCCCAAATAATCAATTTTTAAGAATAAATGTTTTTTGAAAGAAAATTTGCCCTGAGCGGGATTTGAACCCACGTCCCCCCATTACTAGTCGGGTGTAATCACCACTACACCACCAGGACAACCATGCTGGCAATCACCTCTTCGATGGCTGTGTTGCCAGCATGGTTGTCCTGGTGGTGTAGTGGTGATTACACCCGACTAGTAATGGGGGGACGTGGGTTCAAATCCCGCTCAGGGCAAATTTTCTTTCAAAAAACATTTATTCTTAAAAATATATATATATATATATATATATATATATATATATATATATATATATATAACTTCAGGTGAGTTCCATACTGATAAATCCAGAATAGTGCTCAACAGTAATGGAGAGGTAATAAAA
>NC_090892.1:7061781-7066781 GCF_036669925.1 Montipora capricornis
AAATTGCTCTAAGGATTGTTTCCTCAACAAAAGGCTGAAGGAGTATAAGGGCTACCTAGTTGACCAGGGATATCCAGAAGAATTGGTCTCACGAGAATTTTCTAGAGCGGCGAGCAGTCCTAGAAATGATTTACTCCAAGCCAAAGTCAGAGATTCCAAAAAAGATTTTTCCTTTTGTTCTTACATATAACCCTAATTTACCGTCTATTAATGGGTTGATTAAAAAGCATTAAATTTTTCATTTTTTGCTCTCATCGCCAAAACTTAAGGAGCTTTTTCCACCGAATTCCATAATTTCATCCTTTCGCAGGTCTAAGAACCTCAAGGAAATTCTGGCACCTTCTAAGTGTAGAAAGGGCTCACCAGAGTCGATTACATTGCCATCAGCGGGGTGTTTCACTTGTAACAAAACCAGATGCGATCTTTGTAAGAATTTCTTGGTCAACTCGCAAACCTTCTCGAGCGCACAAACGGGTAAAACATATTTTGTTCTGCAGAAACTCTCGTGCAATTCAGCGAATGTTATTTATTTGGTTCATTGCAAGAAGTGTAATCTCCAGTATGTCGGTTCTACCACGACCGAATTTAAAGTTAGATTTAGAAATCACAAATCTTCTATGAAAACAAACAAAAAAACTTGCGAAGTTGCCTCACATTTTAACCGAACCCCACATGTGTTATCGGACTTTACATTTCAATGTATTGACCAAATTCAAAACAGTACGTCCGAGAACACTGAAAATTTACTCATCACCAAAGAAGCATACTGGAGTGCGCAGTTGTTTTCCCTTTCACCTTTCGGGTTGAACAAAAGACAAGAATTCCATTCAAAAAATCGTATCCACTATACTTGACTTTAGCGGACTTAGAGCAAGTTGTTGCATATTTCTTAAGGTGTTTTTTAACACTGAATTTTTTTTTTAAAAGTCCTTTTGTATGCTCTAGATAGTTATAAGTGTTAATTGTGGTTATTTCAGTGTTCAGGGGCCCCCTTCGGGGATTCCTATTGTTTTCTTTGAATTTCTTATGTAACCGGTTTTTATTCATTGTTGTAAAACACTATTTAAGTTGTAGATTTTTCTACCGACTCTTTTGTAACTGAAGAAGGTCGAGAGACCGAAACGTTTTAAAGAATTTTAAATTTTTTTTATAGTTTTTAAACCAAAAGTTGTCCATTTTCGGCCTCATTTTTAACCAGTTTTTTATCATCTACCGAATCAGGACTGTGAATCCTTGTGATCCTTTTGGTTGGCATCTTCGTTGGCTCAGGAAGGACTCATAACCGTCTTTCTATATATATAACCTGTAACTTTCTCTCAATTTCTCCTCAACTTGGACTGTGAATCCATTTGCGATCCTCCTGGGGGTGATACGTTGTTGGCTCAAGGGATCTACTTAACTGTCTCTTTACATTAATTACCCTTGTCCGCCTGTGAATCACTTGTTGATCCAGCGTTATCACATAGAAAAACTGGCCCCTAGGGAGTCCCACGGAAATGCCACGCATTAAATGATTAATCAGCCATGTTGCCAGCATGGTTGTCCTGATAGTGCAGTGGTCATCACACCCGACTAGTGATCAGGGGGACGTGGGTTCAAATCCTGCTCAGGGCAATTACAGTTTTCCCCAGAAGTTGTCCAGTGTTGAGTTTCCTGTAACTTTCTCTCAATTTCTCCTCAACTTGGACTGTGAATCCATTTGCTATCCTCCTGAGGGTGATACGTTGTTGGCTCAAGGGATCTACTTAACTGTCTCTTTACATTAATTACCCTTGTCCGCCTGTGAATCACTTGTTGATCCATCGTTATCACATAGAAAAACTGGCCCTTAGGGAGTCCCACGGAAATGCCACGCATTAAATGATTAATCAGCCAGATTGCCAGCATGGTTGTCCTGATAGTGTAGTGGTCATCACACCCGACTAGTGATCAGGGGGACGTGGGTTCAAATCCCGCTCAGGGCAATTACAGTTTTCCCCAGAAGTTGTCCAGTGTTGAGTTTCCTGTAACTTTCTCTCAATTTCTCCTCAACTTGGACTGTGAATCCATTTGCGATCCTCCTGAGGGTGATACGTTGTTGGCTCAAGGGATCTACTTAACTGTCTCTTTACATTAATTACCCTTGTCCGCCTGTGAATCACTTGTTGATCCATCGTTATCACATAGAAAAACTGGCCCTTAGGGAGTCCCACGGAAATGCCACGCATTAAATGATTAATCAGCCAGGTTGCCAGCATGGTTGTCCTGATAGTGTAGTGGTCATCACACCCGACTAGTGATCAGGGGGACGTGGGTTCAAATCCCGCTCAGGGCAATTACAGTTTTCCCCAGAAGTTGTCCAGTGTTGAGTTTCCTGTAACTTTCTCTCAATTTCTCCTCAACTTGGACTGTGAGTCCATTTGCGATCCTCCTGGGGGTGATACGTTTTTGGCTCAAGGGATCTACTTAACTGTCTCTTTACATTAATTACCCTTGTCCGCCTGTGAATCACTTGTTGATCCATCGTTATCACATAGAAAAACGTACTGGCCCTTAGGGAGTCCCACGGAAATGCCACGCATTAAATGATTAATCAGCCATGTTGCCAGCGTGGTTGTCCTGATAGTGTAGTGGTCATCACACCCGACTAGTGATCAGGGGGACGTGGGTTCAAATCCCGCTCAGGGCAATTACAGTTTTCCCCAGAAGTTGTCCAGTGTTGAGTTTCCTGTAAGAGTTTGAGCGGGATTTGAACCCACGTCCCCCCATTACTAGTCGGGTGTGATCACCACTACACCACCAGGACAACCATGCTGGCAACACAGCCTTCGAAGAGGTGATTTACGTGGTTAAGGCGTGGGCCTCCCGGGAAATTTTCTTTCAAGGTGACAAGGTATGGGAGCCTAATAACTTCACTTGAAACCCAACTAAGGATCAAGTTAATGAGGCACGACCGTAGTCAACTTAGCGGATGACAAGGAAGGATCCTAGAAGGATACAGGCTAATTTTAATTTTAGAGAGAGTGTAGGAGAGAAACCCTGACAATGCACACCCCAAATAATCATATTTTTAATTGAATAAATGTTTGAAAGAAAATTTGCCTTAAGCGTGATTTGAACCCACGTCCCCCCATTACTAATCGGGTGTGATCACCACTACACCACCAGGACAACCATCCTGGCAACACAGCCATCGAAGAGGTGATTTACGTGGTTAAGGCGTGGGCCTCCCGGGAAAATTTCTTTCAAGGTGACAAGGTAGGGGAGCCTATATATATATATATGAGGCATGGCATCACCGTATTTTTCATATATATATATATATATATATATATATATATATATATATATATATTTATATATAAACGAATAGACTAAGATGAAGTTGCTTCGCTTATCTTTGGAGTGCTCAATGCAAGAATTTTGCAGAGCAAAATACAAATGTAAGAAGGAAAGTATTACTAGTAATACTTTCCCTCTTACATATATATATATATATATATATATATATATATATATATATATATATAAAGTGTGAACCTTGATTTTCGTAAAACAGTGCTCCATGGCCATACATAGAAGTAGAGCGTAGTATATATGGAAGAAAAAGACAAATAAACTACAAGTTCATCCCTACAAGCCTGATGAGTGGGCGACCACGAAACAGGCTTGTAGGGATGAACTTGTAGTTTATTTGTCTTTTTCTTCCATATATACTCACTGATAGGTTTTACATTTTGGTACTCTTCTTGGCTGTAAAGAGGCCCTGAAAACACGAAAACACGAAGTTTCTAGCTTTCTCTCCAAACATCCACCAATTTTATTCTTGGAATGTTGATACTCACTTTTCAGGCCGAATGAATTAGAGTAATCACGAAATTACTGCAACGAGATGCTTCCGTGAAGCATACACTGGGTTGCCTGTGGTACGTTTTACAGAAAATCAGAAGGCACTGAATTGTGTGGTATTGAACTACAGCATTCCAGGCTCTGAATAATAACAAATAACAGGGAAGCGAAAAACATTGGCTTCTGGGCTGACATGTTGATAATTTTCAACTTCCCTCACAACTTCTTTTCACCACAAGTTTAATCGTGCCCTCTGAGCATCTGACAGCTTTGTAATACCAAAGTTCACTGAAGTTACGCCCTACCCGGCGGGGTTAGTTCCTGGATGGGAGACCAAAACAATATATATTCCGTCATAAAACAGAAGCATCGGACCGAAAATACTATTAACGCTAACAAATGCGAACTCAGCAAGGTATAGGTTTTGTTAGCTTGATTTATGCAAAACAAGAACATCATTCTAAAAGCTTATTCTACGCAAAAAGTAGGTTTTGGAGGTAATTTTGAGAGTGGAAATCAAGGTTACGCGACAGACGGCAAATACAAACTCACGATTTAATTAAGTTAACACACCAGAAAGACGCTAACCTTATTTTGACAAGAAACTGCTTCACTATTGCCATAAAAACTATCCAGTTAAGCTCGCATATCATAAAACATGATGAATTCATGAAGGCCACCTTTTCCAGCGAACAATTTTTTGAAAAAACAACATATTTGCTATTAGAGGCAAAAACCCCTTCTATTTCATTGCGTACGTTAAGCTTAACGCAGAGAAGTTAGGGTTAGAGAAGAAACTCAGTCGTGTCAAATATGCGCAATATTGCAACAAACTAAATTTCAGGATCAAACCGTTTCCATGAAGAACCTCTTCCTTGAATAATGAAGCACAACATAGACGACAAGCTTTCTTGAAATAGTTCTTGGCTGTCACATTTCCAGGTATGCTTTTACTGAAGACTGTGCAGATCCACGTAAGGTGTACGATTCGTTCTCTGTCTTGCTGAACCCATAAGTTACCAGAGAATTTTCTATTTGGTTTCAGTGTTCTACATAACAGCACACTTGGTAAAATTTTAGAAATACAGCTCACTTTTATTTCGGCTCGACGGGCGACAGATTGTTGTCGAAGTCCATTACTCGTCGCTTTTAAGATTCCAGGTGTTTGATTT
>NC_090892.1:7079281-7081781 GCF_036669925.1 Montipora capricornis
TTAACTCGATAATATGTGATACCAGGTATGAACTTCTGAAGTCTGGAGAATGGAACAAGATCTGTCATTATTGACAGGATTTGTCTATGGGTATCCCATCCGGTAGCGTGTACGTATGTTTCTGCTAGTGCTTGTAGGTATAGTTCTTCAGTGCTGTCTAGGTCTTCTTCAATAGAAAGTTTCCTTTCAACCAGTTTTGACTCCTTTGCTGCCTCCCATAATGCACCTGCATCTCCCGGGGCAATGACGTCGAGGACTGCTGCAATTGTTTCACTAGCTTTTGAGACATGATAAGTTTTAGTACGCTGTTGCAACTCACTGAACTTCTTTTTTGATACAGAAACAAACTCCACACCAGAGACTGATAGAAATTTGTTCAAGGCATCGCAGCGAGAGCTCAGATCATTGCCATTGGTGGTATCGGACTTAGATAATTCGCTGCTACTTCCGGTATCTGGTAAAAACAGACTTGGTTCTTGCGTTGAAAGAGTCATTCTGCCTAGCTTTTTTCGTATCATCACTTCACCTTCTGTTTCCTAAAAAAAAAAAAAATAATAATAATATATATATATATATATATATAGTTAAGTGTACGTAAGGAAAAGCGAGGAAGAGACAAACTCTTGACTGTTCTGGGCGAAGTTTACTACGACGTTTCGGCCGTTCGGCCTTCTTCAGGTTAAAAATTAAAAACTAAAAAACTGTTTACAATGAGTGCAAATCACAACAACAGCAGCTTATATATACAGAGCAGAAATATTGAAATTAAGGAAACGAAACAAAACAAAGGTCAAAGCTACAAGGTGACATTGGTTTGACAATCAAAGACAAATAAAGAACTATAACAAAGGTCTAAACTCCAAGGTGACATAGATTTAACAATCAAAAACAAATAAAGAACTATAGGTGACATATCGATAAAAATGCATCGTATTGGGAAAATGTCAACTCACAACTACTCAATTGTAGTAATTAATGCGGTGTTTCGATCTAGATTCCCGCCTTTTATTAAGACCATGAGGATTAAGGGTAAATAATTGCGCAGTCCAATAGGCCTCCCTAGTGAGTAACAATTGTTCAAGATGCAAAGAATTTTCAAAAGACCTAATTTGTTCGATAATGATGAAGTTGATTTGTGAAATTTCATGTTCAGAGTTATTATAGTGGATAGCCAATTCACAAGTTCTTTTGTTCTTCAGCATGTTCGACTTGTGGTTACGGAATCTTACTTTAAATTCAGTCGAGGTGGAGCCCACATATTGCAGGTTGCATTTGGCACAAGTGGCCAAATAAATAACATTTTGCGATGAACAAGAAAGTTTTTGTTGAATGGAATAATGACGACCAGTAGCTGAACTTTGAAATTTTGAAGCTTGAATTAAATAATTTTTACAAAGATCGCATTTCTTATTGCATTTTGAACAACCCCCATTTTCTTCTCTTGGATTTCTACAAGAGGTTACCTGAAATTTGGATGGCGCTAACAACTCCTTACACTGCTTATATATATATATATATATATATATACTGATCGCCAGGGGAATGCTCTTTAGGATGGAATGCGGGTGATTACTTTCACGGTGCACATAGATCGGTGTGTTGTTAGGCTTTGTGTACGGCTCGTAAGATCCTTTGTCAAGATTCAGTAAAAGGCTTAGCGAAATCTCATCAAACAAGGAATCCTTCGACAAAGCAGCACCTATATATCAGCAAGCGTTAGCAAAAAGTGGTTACAAACACCAACTGAAATTTGATGCAGCAACTAAAGACCAGACGCGCAGTGAGGAGAGAACCAGACGCCGAAATATAACGTGGTATAACCCACCCTTCAGTAAGAACGTCGCTACTAACGTGGGAAAGAAATTTTTACGTATCGTAAAAGAATCCTTTTCAGCAGGGCACCCTCTAAGAAAAATCTTTAACAGGAACACTTTGAAAGTGAGCTATTCGTGCATGCCAAATTTGGAAAGAAAAATCAGCGCCCACAACAAGTCCTCCCTCGTGAATGAGGAGGCAGTGTGGCCCAGTGGTTAGGGCGCTTGCCTTGAGATCCGGAGATCCCGGGTTCAAGACCCGCTCTGACCACTCGTTGAATTTGTTCCTGGTTGTCCCTGGTTCAACTTCCCAGCTGCACTTGTAAATAGCCAACTGGTTTGCCTCCGGCCAGTTGGGATTCTTAACAGTTGTAGCTGTTGTGTTCTGTTCAACTTGTTTCGTTGATTGTGTTTCATTGGCTCTGAAAAGCCCCTATGGGGAGCAGTCAATTAAGTATGTATTGTATTGTAATAACTCTCAATCACAAGAAAAATCATGCAATTGCAGAGACAAACACTCTTGTCCGTTAAGTGGTGATTGCTTAATCCAAAACGTGGTCTACCAAGCAACAGTTGAAAGCGCCATGGGAAAGGAAACATATATCGGGCTTACCGCGAACCAATTCAAAACAAGGTTCCGAAACCACACGGCTTCTTTTAAAAATAAGAACAAAAGGAACGCAACG
>NC_090892.1:7086781-7089281 GCF_036669925.1 Montipora capricornis
TTTGCTCTGCTAACTGTGAGGTGATTAGAAAAATGTCAGTCACTTCCGACCAACTGGATGCCGAACAATAGGTTTCCTTGATTGGAATCATTTCGGTAGTGGGAAATAATTCAAGATCTTTGCATAAGATATATATATCAGTTGTCTTAATGCGTTTTACATTTTGGTACTCTTCTTGGCTGTGAAGAGGCCCTGAAAACACGAAAACGCGAAGTTTCTAGTTTTCTCTCCAAACATCCACCAATTTTATTCTTGGAATGTTGATACTCACTTTTCAGGCCGAATGACTTAGAGTAATCACGAAATTTCTTTTACTGCAATTACGTGAAATAGTACTTTTAGATAACGTTCTCGTATCAGACTCGTATCCGTCGACGTCGTCCTTTCGTAATCTCCCTTATGCATATGTTTTCGGCTTTGCCTTTTATACATTCAACTTGTGTGGAAAAACTTGCGAATTTATTTACCTCAGTTACGGAATCGAATAAGTGGTGAACAACTTTGAGCGTTTTCTCAAAATGATTTAAACCAAGGAGTTACTTACCCCGATTGATCGTCTGGGTGAAAAAGAGTCCTGGGAAGAACTGTTGGTTGTGAATGACGTTTCGACAACCTGAGCGAAAGCCATCTTTAGAGTCAAGTGACGGTTGGAAACTAAACGAATGTAGTCATGTTCTGGTCTGCGTTGAGATTGGTAGTTGGGTTAGTGTCTTTTCCAACTACCAATCACAACACAGACCAGAGCATCACTACATTCGTTCGAAATTCCAATCGTCACTTGCAATAGACTCTGAAGATAATCTCCGCTTAGGTTTTCGAAACGTCAGTTACTGCCAACAGTCCCTCTCATGACTCATTTCACCCGAACGATCAAATTTCATCGAGGTGTTAACTTTTTTCCACTTGTTTGGTGAATAATGGTTTATCGTATCCCTCCAACAGTATAAATTCAACACTTACGGTGGTCATTTTTTACACGCCTGCTTCAGTTGACTTCATGCCACAGGTTTCCCAAACGAATGCATCTGGTTCGGATCCATTACCAAACGATAAAATAACATCAGTGATATTACCAATCTCGTTTGATCAGTCCTGACTGCCAATTTTTGGCACATTGTTTTTCAAAGATCCTTCAATTTATTACCCGAGTTCCATAACCTATCGTATTCGTACGGTCTTAATAGCTCAGCTCAAAGAAAATAAATTCAAGAGTAAAAAACAGAAATTGCTTTGCAGACATCTCTGGGAATGTGATCTGCATCTTTGTTTAAATCAAAACGTATGTTGTTGTTTGTTTTTGTTTTTGTTTTTGCACTTCAGACTAAAAAGTTAGGAGTCTATTCTTTCCTCCGACGCTTCAGCCATGGATGAAATTGGAAATATGTGTGAGAGTCCCGAGGAGCCGGGCCTGACCTGGAAGATAATATACATGTGTGAATCTGCTGTGATATTTATCCTCAACTTCTTCACTCTGATCGCCTTTGCAAGAAATCGTCATTTACGCAAGCGCACTATATACCTTGTAATTAACCTGATTGTGGCTGATTTACTGGTTGGAGGAGTGTCAATACCTTTAACTTCGTTTATGGCGCCGGGGGAAGAGCGACCCATCCTGGAACATACCGTTAAGCTCTCCCAGTATCTCTTTTCTTTCGCTACGCTGGTTAACCTATCTTTGATTGCGTTAGATAGGTTACACGCAACACTATTTCCCTTTCGACACTGTTTAATTGGAGGGCGTTTTTATTGTAAAGTCATTGTCAGCAGCTGGTTTGTCGCCTTGTTAATTGCATGCACGATTAATATTTTTGACCTCTCTCTCGGAATACTCTTGCCAATGTGTGCACATGTTTGTGTCATTTTCATCATCGCCATCATCCTAATTGTCTGTTATGTTAGCATTGCGGTGAATGTCAACAAAGGGAAAACTCATCACCATCATTTCAGTGCCATTTCTTCAGAAACAAAACTGTCTCTCACTTTGTTCATAATGACGGCTGCATCTGTGCTAGCCATTCTACCAATCACCATTTGGTGGGCCTTTGAGTGCGGAAACAAATGCCCTGAAAAAGTCGTGGGGCGTAACGTATTGGAAGCACTAACAGCGTTATATTTTGTCAATTCTATGGTCAATCCGTTGATATATGCTCTACGAATGCGAGCATTCCGAAAAATAATGAAAGCTCTTTTTTGTAAAACTACAGGACAAAGTCGGATTTAACCACATTAAGACAGGTTTGGATATTAATAAAGACGTCAGAATTCCCAGGAGAATAGGTGGTTAAGTACTGTTTATTACACAAGCAGGAATGTTTTATCGGTGTTTACACCATGAGGCAAGCCTAGTGATTTTAGACCGAATAAAACACGCCTTCAAAAACATTCCATCCACAAAAACCGTGTCCCTCTGGAATCCGAAAAAAGGTTCAAATAATTATTGTCAGAGGAGAACATTAGCATACAAGAAAAAAAAAGCTATCATGCCTTATTAGTATGCTTT
>NC_090892.1:7119281-7121781 GCF_036669925.1 Montipora capricornis
ACTAATAATCTTGATTCATAGATTTAAGCATTGTTGTATATCCTTTCTGGTTCAGCCAGGTAGGAGTCCTGGCAATGAAATGTGCCTGAGTGCTCCTGGGATATACAACCAAGATAATAATCAACTTTAGTCACAGATTTAAGCATTGTTGTATATCTTTTCTGGTTCAGCCAGTTAGAAGTTCTGGCACTGAAATGTGCCGGAGTGCTCCTGGGATATACAACAAAGATAATAATCATCTTTAGTCATAGATTTAAGCATTGTTGTATATCCTTTCTGGTTTAGCCAGGTAGGAGTCCTGGCACTGAAATGTGCCTGAGTGCTCCTGGGATATACAACAAAGATAATAATCATGTTTAGTCATAGATTAATGCATTGTTGTATATCCTTTCTGGTTCAGCCAGGTAGGAGTCCTGGCACTGAAATGTGCCTGAGTGCTCCTGGGATATACAGCAATGATAATAATCATCTTTAGTCATAGATTTAAGCATTGTTGTATATCCTTTCTGGTTCAGCCAGGTAGGAGTCCTGGCTCTGAAATGCGCCTGAGTGCTCCCGGGATATACAACAAAGATAATAATCATGTTTAGCCGTAGATTAACACATTGTTGTATATCCTTTCTGGTTCAGCCAGGTAGGAGTCCTGGCACTGAAATGTGCCTGAGTGCTCCTGGGATATACAGCAAAGATAATAATCATCTTTAGTCATAGATTTAAGCATTGTTGTATATCCTTTCTGGTTCAGCCAGGTAGGAGTTCTGGCACTGAAATGCACCTGAGTCCTCCTGGGATATACAACAAAGATAATAATCATGTTTAGCCGTAGATTAACACATTGTTATATATCCTTTCTGGTTCAGCCAGGTAGGAGTCCTGGCACTGAAATGTGCCTGAGTGCTCCTGGGATATACAACAAAGATAATAATCATCTTTAGTCATAGATTTAAGCATTGTTGTATATCCTTTCTGGTTAAGCCAGGTAGGAGTCCTGGCAGTGAAATGCGCCTGAGTGCTCCTGGGATATACAACAAAGATAATAATCATGTTTAGCCGTAGATTAATACATTGTTGTATACCCTATCTGGTTCAGCCAGGTAGGAGTCCTGGCACTGAAATGTGCCTGAGTGCTCCTGGGATATACAACAAAGATAATAATCATGTTTAGTCACAGATTTAAGCATTGTTGTATATCCTTTCTGGTTCAGCCAGGTAGGAGTCCTGGCACTGAAATGTGCCTGAGTGCTCCTGGGATATACAGCAAAGATAATAATCATCTTTAGTCATAGATTTAAGCATTGTTGTATATCCTTTCTGGTTCAGCCAGGTAGGAGTCCTGGCACTGAAATGTGCCTGAGTGCTCCTGGGATATACAACAAAGATAATAATCATGTTTAGTCATAGATTAATGCATTGTTGTATATCCTTTCTGGTTCAGCCAGGTAGGAATCCTGGCACTGAAATGTGCCTGAGTGCTCCTGGGATATACAACAAAGATAATAATCATCTTTAGTCATAGATTTAAGCATTGTTGTATATCCTTTCTGGTTCAGCCAGGTAGGAGTCCTGGCAGTGAAATGCGCCTGAGTGCTCCTGGGATATACAACAAAGATAATAATCATGTTTAGCCGTAGATTAACACATTGTTGTATATCCTTTCTGGTTCAGCCAGGTAGGAGTCGTGGCACTGAAATGTGCCTGAGTGCTCCTGGGATATACAACAAAGATAATAATCATGTTTAGTCACAGATTTAAGCATTGTTGTATATCCTTTCTGGTTCAGCCAGGTAGGAGTCCTGGCACTGAAATGTGCCTGAGTGCTCCTGGGATATACAGCAAAGATAATAATCATCTTTAGTCATAGATTTAAGCATTGTTGTATATCCTTTCTGGTTCAGCCAGGTAGGAGTCCTGGCACTGAAATGTGCCTGAGTGCTCCTGGGATATACAACAAAGATAATAATCATCTTTAGTCATAGATTAATGCATTGTTGTATATCCTTTCTGGTTCAGCCAGGTAGGAGTCCTGGCACTGAAATGTGCTTGAGTGCTCCTGGGATATACAGCAAAGATAATAATCATCTTTAGTCATAGATTTAAGCATTGTTGTATATCCTTTCTGGTTCAGCCAGGTAGGAGTCCTGGCACTGAAATGCGCCTGAGTGCTCCCGGGATATACAACAAAGATAATAATCATGTTTAGCCGTAGATTAACACATTGTTGTATATCCTTTCTGGTTCAGCCAGATAGGAGTCCTGGCGCTGAAATGTGCCTGAGTGCTCCTGGGATATACAACAAAGATAATAATCATGTTTAGTCAGACACAGATTTAAGCATTGTTGTATATCCTTTCTGGTTCAGCCAGGTAGGAGTCCTGGCACTGAAATGTGCCTGAGTGCTCCTGGGATATACAGCAAAGATAATAATCATCTTTAGTCATAGGTTTAAGCATTGTTGTATATCCTTTCTGGTTCAGCCAGGTAGGAGTCCTGGCAGTGAAAT
>NC_090892.1:7126781-7129281 GCF_036669925.1 Montipora capricornis
CAAAAGGCTAAGTTCGGCACAATCAAACCCAGATTATGGTGGCGGTATAGAGACGACATTTTCGATCTGTGGACGCAAGGTGTCACTAAACTTGATGATTTCACTGATTTCATTAATGCTTTATATCCCATCATAAAATTTACTGTAGTATCATCTCAAACCTCTCTCAACGTTTTAGATTTCATTGGTTGACGGGTATATTCAAACGGATGTATATTCAAAACCTACTGACCATCATATGTACTTATTACGCAACAGTGCTCACATAAGGCATTGTACTAAGGCAATCCCATTTGGAGTTGCCACCCGGATTCGCAGAAACTGTTCAACCATTGAAAAATTTGACCAACGTAGTGATGAATACCAGACATATCTCGTTGAGAGAGGTTATAATCCATCGGAAGTCAATAAGCAATTTTTAAGGGCAAAAGATCTACCCAGGGAGGACTTACTTGCCTCGAAACCGAAAGACAAAAAAAATTGTCTTTCCTCTTGTAGTCGACTATGACCCTCATCTACCAAACATCAGCAAAATCATCAAATCATTTAGTCATCTTATTTATGAATCGCCATTGCTATCCAGATTTTCCCAAAGGGGTCAATTATTCCTTCTTATCGAAGACCAAAAAACATAAAGAGATTCTAGCAAAAACCCATTACAGCAATAATACTCCCGTAGGATGTTTTAAATGTAAGAACAAATGTGATCTATGCAAACATTATCTTGTTGAAAATAAGATCTTTCACAGCGCCTGTACAGGCCATTTTTACTCCATTAGGCAGGATGTACATTGTAGGTCGAAGAATGTCATCTATTTAGTCATCTGTAAAACATGCAAGATTCAATACGTAGGTTCAACATCGAATGAATTCAAGGTCAGATTTCGGAATCACAAATCGGCTATGTTGACCAACAAGGCCACGTGTGAATTGGCCGTCCATTTCAACAGAAAAGAACACCACATGTCTGACTTTGAGTTCATTGTTATTAAAAAAATTGTTAATGGCACTACTGATGATATGGACAAGGTTTTACTCACAAGAGAGGCCTTTTGGTGCGCACAGTTATGCACCCTCCAAACTTACGGCTTGAACAAAAGATCCGAGTTTAATTCCAAAAATAGATTAAGGTTTAATTAATCATTCACTGGAATAATTGTGCAACCAGTTGCGCTTTTTTTCAGATACGCTGTGCAGATCGGCATTCTCACAAGCCCTGTTCAGGGATTCTATTACTTTTTAGAACCCCTGGGCGGGGTTCTGTTGTTTTTAGTACTGGCGTGGTTCCAGAGGCTTTTTCTTGGGTTCTTGTTTTGCGCTCATCATATGGCCACCTGATTGCATGATTTACAAAGTCCTGTTGTTTATTTTAAATTATTAGTTTCGATGTCTGGTGATTAACGCCTTTTTCAGAATAGAGCTAACTATTTCTTATCTCACGTAGTGTCCACTTAATGAATTCCAATCGCACATATTACGCGAAATATTATTGTGATTTTTTATATATTTTTTGTAATTTTAAACATTTTACACCTTCTGGTTAATGGTTTTGTATAAATAGCGCAAGTTCAGTTGTACCAGGTATTTTTAGTTTTTAGTTCTTATAATTAGCGTGTACTGAAGAAACCCGAAGGGCGAAACATTTACACGAGATTAAAATATACTAGACCTGTGAGAAGTTCGCCAGCGACTCATTATATATATATATATATATATATTTTTTTTTTTTCATTCTGAATGAAGAACTAGAAATCCAACGATGTAGTCACGAGCCAGTAGGAAATACTGACTGATCCATATGGTTTGAATGAAAAAACACATACGCCGTGAGTGGGAATCGAACCCGCGTTCCCTGGGCTACATGTCAGGTGTGCTAACCACTGCACCATCACAACAACCCTGCTGGAGACAGAGCAATCACAGAGGTGATTTGTTAGCCGTGGGGCTCCCCGGCGTTTTATCATTCAGGAACAAGACTACATCGGATCATCAAAGAAGATTCACAGGCTACCAGAAATACCAAATTATATTTAGAATGAAGAACTGGAAATCCAGCGATGTAGTCACGAGCCAGTACGAAATACTGACTGATCCATTTTAAATGAAAAAACAAAAGGATCAGTCAGTCAGTCAGAAAAAGATAAATAAACTACAAGTTCATCCCTAAAAGCCTGTTTCGTGGTCGCCCACTCATCAGGGGCCTGATGAGTGGGCGACCACGAAACAGGCTTGTAGGGATGAACTTGTAGTTTATTTGTCTTTTTTTTCCATATATACTACGCTCTACGTCTATGTATTGAGCACCGTTTTACAACCGTGCACCATATATATATATATATATATAAGTTGAATAGACAGAAGAGGATGCGAACTTTTCTCGTTTGTCTTTTAATGCAGGGACTTTTCGCCCATTCGGGCTTTTTCAGCACTGCGAATATCACTGCTTGGAGTAAAGTTTACAAAAAATGAAAGGCCTTAAATAAGTTATAAAACAATAGCT
>NC_090892.1:7204281-7206781 GCF_036669925.1 Montipora capricornis
TTATATGCATTTGTCTGTAATGTGAAAAATATTGGATCTATATCGTTGAAAACGTCAAAACGCGCTATATAGCAAACGAAAAAGGTTTTAGTTTATTTGGTCATAGCTTTTATCGCCCGCAAGCTTCTGTCAAGTTGGTATTTTTTAGCGAAGTACTCCAAAACACCTGTCGCATTCAGGCTCATAGCGATAATCATGACGTTACATGTTGTCTTCACGGAAAACAACATTGACGCCACTACGTCACAAAGACACCAGAAAAGGTTTCGCAGCTATAGGTGAGCCAGAAAATCGTTATTTATTTTGTTAGTACTATATTTGTTGCCGGTCAAAATCCGTTTCAGGAAAAAAAAATGGAGCCTAAATTAAGCCTAGAGAAGAATCAGGGTCAGTAACTAGTCACGTTTTTGTTATTATACATGAATATCAATTGAATTGTTAAAGGTTCCCTTATTTTGTTGTGATGTTGAGACTAAATAATACACAGAAACCGATAAGATGATACGAAACATTAAGAAGATGTGTTGAGATGCGTAAGGCAGAGCTAGAGGGAAGGTAGGTATAGGTGTTTTAAGTCCTTTTTGGGGGTTTATAGCTGCTTTAAACCAAGTAATCGGAGTGCATATTCAACCTAGTAGGTAGATTCAACCTGAGATCGGATTTGACCGACAACATATACAACACATGGACTGGTGCGTTTTGCTCTACAAACTGTGAGGTGATTAGAAAAATATCAGTCACTTCTGACCAACTGGGTTCCGTTGATTGGAATCATTTTGTTTGTGGGTAGTTATTTGGTCTGTTAGTTATTCATTTTCAAGTTACGTTTATACAAACGTTGGCCGTGTAGCACTTATATTTTAAACAGAGTTAACTGAATAGAGTGTAATGTGAAGTGCTAGATTTCAATCCCATATGAACCATGTGAGCGTTAGCCCTACAGATGGAAATGGGCCCACACAAGGACAGAGAAAAACTCTGACCAGGGTGGGAATTGAACCCACGACCTTCGGGTTAGATCTCCGCCCCCTAACCGACTGAGCTACAAGGTCAGACGGGAGCAGGCCGTGGGAAGTGAAGATGTTAAAGTCAATTCCCACCCTGGTCAGAGTTTTTCTCTGTCCTTGTGTGGGCCCATTTCCATCTGTAGGACTAACGCTCACATGGGAAGTGAAGATGTTAAAGTCACGGCAATGAACATGTCCAAGTACAAGGAAAGGTTACGTTTATACAAACGTTGGCCGTGTAGCACTTTTATTTTAAACAGAGTTAACTGAATAGAGTGTAATGTGAAGTGCTAGATTTCAATCCCATATGAACCATGTGAGCACGTAGTGTAAGCATGGGCCCAAATGAACCATGTAAGCACGTAGTGTAAGCATGAGCATGGGCCCACGTAGTGTAAGGTGTATGTTGTTGTTGTTTTTGTTTTTGTTTTTGCTCTTCAGGCTGAAAAGTTAGGAGTCTATTCTTTCCCCCGACGCTTCAGCCATGGATGAAATTGGAAATATGTGTGAGAGTCTCGAGGAGACGGGCCTGACCTGGAAGATAATATACATGTGTGAATCTGCTGTGATATTTATCCTCAACTCCTTCACCCTGATCGCCTTTGCAGGAAATCGTCATTTACGCAAGCGCACTATGTACCTTGTAATTAACCTGACTGTGGCTGATTTACTGGTTGGAGGAGTGTCAATACCTTTAACTTCGTTTGTGGAGCCGGGGGAAAACCCACCCATCCTGGAACATACCGTTAAGCTCTCCCAGTATCTCTTTTCTCTCGCTACGCTGGTTAACCTATCTTTGGTTGCGTTAGATAGGTTACACGCAACACTATTTCCCTTTCGACACTGTTTAACTGGAGGACGTTTTTATTGTAAAGTCGTTGCCAGCAGCTGGTTTGTCGCCTTGTTAATTGCATGCACGATTAATATTTTTGACCTCTCTCTCGAAATACTCTTGCCAATGTGTGCACATGTTTGTGTCATTTTCATCATCGCCATCATCCTAATTATCTGTTATGTTGACATTGCGGTGAATGTCAACAAAGGGAAAACTCAACACCATCATTTCAGTGCCATTTCTTCAGAAACAAAACTGTCTCTCACTTTGTTCATAATGACGGCTGCATCTGTGCTAGCCATTCTACCAATCACCATTTGGTGGGCCTTTGAGTGCGGAAACAAATGCCCTGAAAAAGTCGTGGGGCGTAACGTATTGGAAGCACTTACAGCGTTATACTTTGTCAATTCTATGGTCAATCCGTTGATATATGCCCTACGAATGCGAGCATTCTGAAAAATAATGAAAGCTCTTTTTTGTAAAACTTCACGGCAAAGTCGGGTTCAACCACATTAAGACAGGTTTGGATATTAAATAAGGACGTCAGAATTCCCAGGAGAATAGGTGGTTAAGTACTGTTTATTACACAAGCAGGAATGTTTTATCGGTGTTTACACCATGAGGCGAAGCCTAGTGATTTTAGTCTATTAAATAGACC
>NC_090892.1:7211781-7216781 GCF_036669925.1 Montipora capricornis
GCGTTTTTCTTGTAAACGGCGCTTTCGCTCGTGCCTGCACTTTCGAGGGCATTTCCTTAAATTCTTCGCTAATCGCGTCGCAAGTACAGCAATGACACAACTGAACAAGGTCGAACCGAAAACATGCGTTGCTCGTGTGAATCCTCCAATATAGGAGCACAATACACAGATAATTAACATACCTGGGATAAGTAGATCACCACATTCAAGAATGGGATTGATGCTGTCTACTCTTGTACCATGAAATGCCACATGCCACTTGTTAAAGACACCTAGGGCTTGGGCTCGGTGATGGACTCTTAAAAAACAAAATATTTATGCTACTTTACGATGAAAAACGGCGGAAAAGTTAATATGAGAAATAAATCAATGAATGCCTTGCTTTAACCTTCTCCACATACCGCTGATTTTGAACAATTCACGTGACTGTTTTCTTTCGCAGACCAAACGAGAATGGCCAAGAAATGTGCCAAATCGGAATAGGCCAATGCAGAAAGAGCAGAACTATTGTTTTTGATCATAAAACAATTGTTTTTCGAAGTTCTCATTGACCTTGAGCTCGCTGTTTATTAAATATACTTGTTCTAGTGCGCTTTTCATCATTTAAAGTATGGATTGAAATAAGGCATCAAGTGAACGTAGTAGTAGTGATACAAAATAAATATCAAAAAGTGTCAGTAGTTTAAAAAAAAAATCACCAAAAGCCAACAGTTAATTGTAGAAATCCTACAATTGCATGCAGTTAATCCTGCAAAAAGTTTGCCATCAAGTGAACGTGTTTAGGTGCAACACAAAGCCGCTATCAGTCCTCCCTGGCCAAACCAATACTGCAGGGGCGTAGCGTGACATTTAGAATGTGCTCGAAACTAGAGGGGTTTCCCCCAGTAATATTTTAAAAATTTGGGGTCTCGCAAATGCCATTTCGGAATATTTCTGAAGGACATTTCAATAAATAAATGCGAAAGAAAATGCTACCCTCTGTTGGGTTTTCCGCAAGTTACAACACAAACAGGGGATTTAGAAGCAAAGGGCAAGACGTCGGAAACTATTTAAGGACGGTGCCTACTAATTAACAATATTTTTGCCCCGGTGTGTGATTATGCAGGAACTGTAGATCTTAACAAGTGTTATTAAAATCCAAAAAGAAAATTGGGGGTAACCACGCATTTTTCAAAGATAATTCATGAATAATATTTGTAACAAGCTTTAAAATACAAAGCAATGTATGGCGTTATTTCTCAAATTAAAACTTAATTATCTCTCAAAAATGCATGGTTACCCCCAATTTTCTTTTTGGATACCAAGATTACTTACTAAGATCTACTTTCTCCGGATAGTTTTAAACCGCGCAAAAATATCCCTGTATGAGTAAGCATCACCGATAGGAAATCCGAGTATCTCAAGATGCGCAGAACGTATGCGCAATAACAGTAGTAGGCACCGTCCTTAATAACATCATCATCATCATAAACGTTCGTTAAAAAATAACCGGGAACTGGGGACTGGTGATGAGAATAACACTGTAGGGGCCTTGGAGGGCTTTTACGTATGACAGAAAATATATTTTTTTTTTTAAATCTACAAATTTCTCAAGTACGCACGTGAGTATTGCGTAAAGGACCCTACGCCCCTGCCGCTGAAATTATGAGTGAAACGTGCAAAATAACCAAAGAACGCCAGACCTAGACTTTCGAAAAGTCTAGATACGCGAGGAACGAAGGACTGTTCATACTTGATTGGCGCCAATTTAGCGACCCAAAAACGGGTCGCTGAGCTAGGCCAATCAGAGTAGTCCTCGTGGACCCCAGGGGATAGAGTTGTCAATCAAAATTTGCCACACGCAGTGAAGCGTGATTTTCAAACATGCTACTAAGGCTACCGGATACTTCAAATTACGCGACCATCAGAGGAAAAGAATAGAAGAATATCTGTCTTGCATAGATCTGTTTGTGTCTTCTCCAACCGGAGCTGGGAAAAGTCTGACCTTTGAACTAGTCCCGTACGCTTTTGGTCGTTCACTTGGAGCGGGTGGCAATGCTATCGTCTTCGTAATTCTTCCACTGATTTCACTCACGAAAGATTTGGTCTCTAGCCGGTCGCTATTTAGGAGACAACACATTTAAAATCTTAAGTATAAACAAGTGTCTGGAAGTCCCGAGGCGATTCTCAACGACTATCAACACATTTTTCGTCGAATGGAACAAAAAATTTTAAAATGCATGTGCATTCATCGACGAGAGTCATTGCATCGCTAAATGGTAAGCTTAAGTTTCACCAAGATGTATCTTTTAATCCCGGTATAGTACGTCTCCTACACCTGAAGCGTACCTGATCTTTCATGAGTGAAATCAATTGACTTTCTTGACGATTCGAAGCTTTCCTATACTTGCTAATCTTTCGAATATATTAGTCTTTCGTTTCTATCAGCACAAATCACGGCACAAGTGTTGGTCCAGAAAATACCACTGGAGATCTCCTTTCCAAGCGGCGACTCGAGATTGAAAAAAAGCTTTCGTTTTATTTCATCATTGTTTCTGATACCTTTAGCACAAAGTTAACAAATTTCCTCTTTCGATTTCGTAGAAACAAACATGTTCGACTGTTTTCGTCGGATTGCGCCATCAAGTTCAGGGCTTTCGAATGACGTCATCCCCTTTTTGGCGCGAGACGCAAATGAAAACTTTGCAAGCGAGACAAGTCGACCTCTCGCGACTTCGTCGCTCGCTCATTCACTTCGCGTACGAAAAATCACTTCTGGGGTTATCGTGAGGTCGACTTGTGGCAAGTCTACGCCAGACCAAACCACCGTTGTTATCGTCATGCAGCAGCTCTAGTAAAGTACACACTCACGTCCAGAAATGCACACTAAATTTTGGAATCCAACACAAGTTTTCTCTTCAACTCTAAACATTTGCTGCCTATTTTTAAACAACAAGGTAAGTGTGAGGAGGAGCTTTATTTCTTGTTGAGAGGGTAAATGCAGCTGTTTAATTTTACTTGAGGAGAAAAGTTTACTAAACAGAAACTTCGTGGCGTTAATTGTCTGTATTTCCAGACGCAAGTGATTTAAATTTGGGGAGAGGAACAAGAGGATACTTTGTGACGCTCATCAAATCGGCGGCCATCTTAATACATGCACTTTTGGACATAACTGAGAGAATCACGTAATTGGCTCGCAAACAAAGCCGAAAATAAAAGACTCAACAACAACGTCTTAGGGTTTCAAACAAAAAAAAAAACAAAACAACAACAACAATGGCAGTAGCTGCTAAAATAGCCAGCTTTCAAACGCTGCTACGCGAGCCATGAAGTCTTTACCCTTTATGCGCGGTTTTTGAACACTCCAAAACGTGTTTTGTTAATTTAATTTAAATGCGAGACCCGCTAACTTTTTGCTTACTTAAGTCCAAACCGACACCACCCGATAGGAATCCCATAATCCTTTGCAGGTGTCCCTCGACTGTAGTAGAGTTGGTCTCCTCGGGCAGCATGACACTCAGTGCAGAAGCATCTGTCGAACTTTGGGTCAAAGAAGACATCTGAAAAGAAATGTTTCATAATACAAAGCGAATTCTACTTTTAACACTTCTTCTAGCGAGCTGCGATATTTTCAGCAAGCCCCCTCTAAAAGTGATTTGTTTTCTTTACAGGGACCTTTCATTCTACTAAAAGTTAGCGACAAACTTTAACCCGGAGCAGTAGCTCATCAAGGTCAGCCTCTATCTCCAATACTTGGACAATTCTTTAAATAAATACTAGTTTCTAAGGCTCATGGATTTAACGTTAAATCCGTGAGCCCCAAAAATACAATTCTCAGCGTCATGCAGGATTTTAGGCATAGCCTACATGTACTGTTGTGTAGGTGTTTTTTGCTGTTCACACCCTTGCTGGAACGTGATTTGAACTTTGTAAATAAGGTATAAAATAAGTTCCTTTTAACCATCTTGTCGAAACTCCCTGATGAAGTCTACGTAATCAGAGGAAACCGGTTGGAGAAATAAAGGCAAGTTGACAAGATCAGTTGCTGTGTGCTGCTCACTAGTATTTATTTACAAAATTAAAAAGTTACAAAAAATGTTTAAAAAATTAGAAAATTGTTTATTTCTTTATTTTTAATTAAAAAAAGAGAGACTAACTTAAGCCCAGAGCAGGAGATCATGAAGGAGAACCTTTATCTCCAATACTTCGCCTAGGAGTCAACGCTTTCCCGACTGGTAGATTTATTTAATATAGAACGTATCTCTTGAGAGATTAAGCACGCCCACTGTGCAAAAACCAATCAAAACAGAGCTATCCCAGCGTCAAGGGATATATCATACGTTTAGCGGGAAAAACCTGTTCCTTAAAAAAAATGATTGGGAAAGGATTGACTCAAGGAATTAGTGGAGATAGAGGGTCTCCTTGATAAACTCCTGCCCGGAGAAAATGGTTGCCCTATAGAAAACCAACGTTCATGTGGTTTGAAGTTATATGTTGTTCGAGTGCAGCTTTCCTTTAAAAATTAAATTATTGGAAAAGGTAATGCCTAGTCCGTTAACTCCCGCTTAGAACCAATCATATATAGAGGATATTTACGGAATTGCGCGCGTTCAAGTTCCAAGAAAAATGAGTAAATTAACTTTCATTTTCCTAATTAGCTCCGATAAGCTGATAAAAAAGGCAATAAATTAAATTTGCTTGGGGGAAATAAAACTCATTTCTGGGGAGGATCCAGGACCTAGTCTAGACGGGAGGGGGGTGGACCCTGCCGGAGAGTTTTCAATGGGAAGCATTGGAATATTATTGTAATTTTCGAGCGTTTCCAGGGGTAATTTTATGAGCCCCAAAAATACAAATCTCAGCGTCATGCAGGATTTTAGGCATAGCCTACATGTACTGTTGTGTAGGTGTTTTTTGCTGTTCACACCCTTGCTGGAACGTGATTTGAACTTTGTAAATAAGGTATAAAATAAGTTCCTTTTAACCATCTTGTCGAAACTCCCTGATGAAGTCTACGTAAT
>NC_090892.1:7229281-7236781 GCF_036669925.1 Montipora capricornis
CTTTTAACTTTCTCGTTGACTGATACCATGAATGTTCGTGGTGTCCCTCAGCTCCAACAGAACTCTTTTTGCCGCCTCTTTAACTGCCTGGTTGCTGTTTGTGCTTAGGTCTGAAAGCTCTTTGATTGCCTGGGCTGTGTCTTTGATCTTAGCCTTTCCTTTAGGATTCTTTGCTATAACCCAAAGGGCATTAGCAGCACATTCCTTTTCAACGACGCCGCCTTTGTCAATGAGTGACACAAGCAATGCAACGATATCTCGGTCCAACATGGCTTCCAAGTTCTGTCTGCTGACCAACATATTACTGACACCCACTGCGATTTCCAGAGCCGACCAGTTACTTCCCTCCGATCTACTGTACAGATCAGGCTGATCCAAAGCATTGCGCAGCATCCCAAGAATGTAGCTTAGAACCTGTAAAAAAAATTCCATTTCCCTTTCATTTTCATTTGCTTTTCCAAACTTTGCATGTGGTGGGAACATTCACCTCCCGTTAATGCTCCCAGTCATTTGTGTTGAGGTTGTTGGTTCTCTACTCTTCTTCTAGACGTTTTTCCCCCGGCACTCCTCAAAGACTAATGTTTGATTTGACTCAAGATTAACTGATTTGATTTCATTTCTGCACACGGTCCCCAAGTGGTGCTTCAGTTCTCACAAAGTAGAATAGTGAATGAATGTATTAGCCAAAAGAAGAATTATTCCGGGTATCCATTAATAAGTTCTCCCAGCCGTCAAACCAAAGAGTAAACTAATTATTCGAAGAGAACTATAAGCTTCAAAACTTACCCTGGTGTCAGCTTTCAGAAGATTTATCTGTTCACCAGAGCTGATTATGTATGAGAGCGTAAACAAGGCCGACACAACATTTTTCATATAATCTGCATTGCGAAATGGCGCGATTCTTTCCTGCGCTCGTAACTCACAAAGAATCTGACGGTTTTCTGAAGCCTTGGCACAGTTATGAAGAATGATGAGTGCTGAAGACACAAGATATTTTTTTTTTCTGTTCGGGGAAAAAGTAAACAATTAGTCGCTTTAGGATAAGAAAACGAGTTCTTCGTCGTGAGCATGCACACTCAAGTTTTACCCTTAATTCAATTATGAGGTCACTTTGTCTGCGAGCAAAGCAAGAATTCTCCCAGACTATGCCCTCGGACACTATTCTCGCTGAATATTACTCAGGCCTTCATGAACAGCCAATCAAGTTTTTCGTGGTCTGCTGGTGGGGTCCCATCATGCATCAGTGCCTTGGAGCGTATCATACCATTTCTAAGGACTGCCCATGCAGTCTTTGCAGCGTCGATCCCCGGAAAAACCTTATGGATCGAGCGTCGTAAAATCCTCCTGCTATTAGTGAGCTGACAGCCCTTCTCACACTCCCTCTGTTCTTTCACTGTCTCCCCCTTCACAATTCGCTCTCACGAAGGGCTTAACCCTAGAAACGTTAGCTTTCTTTCCCCATCAGGGGTGGTCAATAATAACTACGTATTTATTTGCGGACAGTGATGTTATTACGGAAAATCTCAAACTTAGGCTTTGCTGTATTGACCAAGCGATAGCGGCTGATCTCGCCCATAACGTGACTGCCAAAAGTGTTCATACTGTTGTGACGATGGCAAGGATGAAAAACATCGACCAGGGATTAGATGTTGCTCATCAATATTGTGCTCCAAAACCAGATAAAAGGTGTGGATCAGCTCCAACATCACTGGCTACAATAACCAAAATGTAGTATTTGTCGGGAGTTCGATTCTGGGGCCCGTTTTTCGGATATATACATTGTTACGGTTTACCACTGAAAACACTATAAAGAATAGGAATGGACTCAAAGTGAATAAAAACTAAAGATCAATTCAATTTTAGTCGTGTTCCAGAACTACATACCCGTGTGTTTTTGTGTTGGCCGTGTCGGAAAGACACTACCTTGCGGATGTCAAAATATCACCCATTAACCCCAAACGGCCATTAACACTCTACAAGAGTCAATTACTCATAGTATCCGAGAGAAAGAAACTGGTATCAGGTTTGTCCCCATCGGCGTCAGGAAAGTGAATCCTTTTAAACCACGTTTTGTGGGAAATAAACAATAGACCAAATCGGGTAAGGCCCCGTCCACACGTATTTGGCGAATCCGGCATGCGAATCCGCAACTTTTGAGGTTTTCTCCGGGTACTCCGGTTTCCCCTCTCCTCAAAAACCAACATTTGACTTGATTTGTGTTAATTGTTAATTTCAATTTACAGTGTACCCAATTAGGGTACCGCGCACCGGTGGCTCAGTTGGTTGAGCACCGGGCTGTTACGCGGGAGGTCATGAGTTCAACTCCAGCCGGACCAACACTCAGGGTGTTTAAATAACTGAGGAGAAAGTGCTGCCTTTGTAATTACATCAGCAAATGGTTAGACTCTCTAGTCTTCTCGGATAAGGACGATAAGCCGGAGGTCCCGTCTCACAACCCTTCAATGTTCATAATCCTGTTGGACGTGAAAGAACCCGCACACTTGTCGTAAAGAGTAGGGCAATAATGTAGTTCCCGGTGTTGTGGTCTGTCTTCTGTGGTGTATCATGGTTGGAAGGGTAAATGCTCGGAGATATGAGCTACACCGAGCTACTCTAAAAATCCGAGGGTAAATAATATAAGGATATATGATATGATATGATATGATAGTGGTTCAGCGCTAGAACGACTAGACACTTAAATAAAGTTCCTTTCCTTTTCTTTCCTCTTTTTTTAATCTGCCCTCCTGAGTGGAAGGGTTTGAATCCGCAAAGAAGTTGGAATCTTGTGTACGGGCGAATCCGGATGCTTTCAAATCCGATAACGTTACAAATTCAGATCCAGTCTTTACTTCGTTTATATTCAACATGGCTCCTGAACGAAATGCTATCACGTCTCTTGTCGTCAATTCTAAGCCATCCTCTGCCTCTGAAACGACGATTAACGACTATTCCTAATTTTCTCTATTGACTAATATCGCGTCAATTTAGGACGCTTAGCGCTCAAGAGAAATTATGGGAAATTAATATCTATTTTTAAAATCAGAACCCCAATGCCTGAATTCGCAGGACTCGAACCGGGGATAGTTCGACTAATAATCCTTTCATTTAACCACTAGACTATCACATCGCTAACTCCCAAAACATTATTATTATTATTATTATTTTTAATATGTCAACATTCGTTTTCTTCCGAATGCCGCGGTAAACAGGTATTATCACCCACTTAGAAACAAGTTTAAACAGAAAAAATGTCGGCTACCAAACATCAAGAGAAAGCTAACCACTTTAGAATCAAGCAGTAGACTTAATCACTATTCAGCAATGATTTTATGTAGGAAAATTTGGTTTTATAAAACGTTTTGATAAAGGTCAAATTACCACCATGAATGATTTGGAAAGCTGACATTTTGACCGTTAGCCCTTCGTTCTGACGAACAGCTAACGTTCGAAACGTTAGTTTTCCAAATCGTTCACGGTGGTAATTCGACCTTTATCAACACGTTTGATAAAATCAAATTCAAATTTTCCTGTTTTACTCCCCCACCGACGCAGCACCACAGTCTCTTTAGAAACTAGAAATTTGTTTAATAATAATAATAATAATAATAATAATAATAATAATAATAATAATAATAATAATAATAATAACAATAACTTAAGTGGATTGACACAATTACTGGGAAAGAACCAACTTAAGTGGATTGACACAATTGCTGGGAAAGAACCAACAGTTTACATTATGGTCCGAAAAAACAAAACAAAAAAAACAAACAAATAGAAATAGAAGTAAATTAAAAACTATACATTGTAATAATCTATAACTTTTTAAAATTGTTTATATAGTTTAAATTATTAAAAAGTTCCATTAATAATAAAATGATCGAGCTTGGAATTATTTTCTAAATTGCAATTATAATGTGTTTTCTTAAATTACTTAACGTTGTATGGCTTTTGCTACTATTATCTAATGAATTCCATAGTCGAGTACTACTCGCACAAAAGGTACGGTGACCAGATTTTGTTTGAAAGAAAGGAGTGAATAAAAGATTGTTTGTTGACGCCTTAGAAGTATATCTATGCTTATCATTTACAGAAGAAGTATACTCTTTAAAATAGGCGGGGCATTTGCCATTTATAATCTTGTGCATTATGGAAAGTTTCTTAGTTGTATGATGTTGTTAACAGGAATCCAACCTAACTTACTAAAAAGTTGGACTGGATTATCAGAAACACTAGCAACTAAAATTAACCTCGCACATCGTTTTTGCATTCTAATAAACGAAGTAGATTTTCGTTTTTGGTATTTCCCCATACAGTACAGCAGTACTCAAATAATGGTTTAATCAATGCATTGCATAATAATTGCCTTAACGAATAACTAAGGTATGTTTAGCTCTTTTAAGTAAGCAGATTCTAGAGTTTAACTGTACTTTTTTATGAGATAGTCAATATGATCGTCCCAGTTGAGGTGTTTATCAATCTTGACACCCAAACGTTTTTCATCTTTTGCTTCTCCGACTGGAGTACCACAAGCAGATAAATTGAGAGATGGAGTTTTTGACTAGTTCCAAGAACTAACTGTTTCGTCTTTTTCGTATAAACTAACTGACAATGATGATTAATGGTTAATGATTTTATACATACTAATTAGTGTTGGTAAATATTCGGTACAATCATCTGCTACCACGAGGCCTAGGACAGAGTAATCTAAATTGACGATAACAGTAAATCCAGAGAAAATTTGGAATTGAATTGGGTACAACATTGAGTGAACTGATTTGGTCTGTTGTTTATTTTCCCGCAAAACTTGGTTCCAAAATAGACACTTTTCTGACGCTGATGGGACTAGACCAATTTGAGTAAATCTTACTCCTGAGTGATGGACTCTTGCACTCTACCGTTTGCCGGCCATAGTGATTTCCAAATTCCCACTTTAAGAACAGAGTCGGCCGCTTACTTTGTTTTTGGAAATCTTAATTCCGTAAGTGTCAAGATCATGCAACATTATCTTCAACAAACCGCTCCGGCCCAAGCCCTTCGCCATTTTTAAGCTGCCATCGGAGTAGTTCAGTAATACTCTTCGAACCACAGATATGCCCAACCAGCCACGTTGCGTTTCTAATCCAGTATCCATCAGCCGACGAAGGAAATTGGTCAAGTGCACAGGACCACCAATCTCTGCTAAATGGTCACCATACTTTTGCTGAAGCGCTCGGTCATTTGTCTCTCCGTACGGCTCAAGAATGTCTTTGGTGATTTTCACTACTGCAGGGTTCACATCAGTAAACGATCCTTCTTTAAGAATGTTAATGCTGTTGTTCATACGGACCATGATCGAGACATTGTCCACTTGATCCTGGTTACTACTTTGTGTCTCAGCAGTTCCACCTGCAATGATAATAAGCCATGGCCGTCATGATGGAAAAAACATTTAAGGTAGCTTAATTCAGTTTAAAAGCTCTCAAGTAACAGCCCTTATTAGAAGGTATGGCATTACAACGCCGTATCACGTATTAGCAATGTTATGGTTCCATAAGAAACAACAATTATTGCTAAACAAGATGCGGTCATTATTGTGTAATAAGTCAACGTCGCAACGGGGAAACCCTGTAATAATACCCTTTATTTTGTCTTTAGTTGCACATATCTCAAAAACAAACCCGGCGACCCTCATATTTTATTGATGGAAAGTGATCAGAAGGCCAAGATAAAACTTTCTGCAAAGTTTAAAAAATTCTGGTCAGCGGATTCAGAGTCACCTTAACTCTGTGGTTTAAAAAAAATGGCTCTGATTCTGCAGTACAGAATATTTTTAAACTTTCATCTATCCTATAACTTGTGCCGCAACCGTTTGCGGCAGCAGTCAATGAAAACGTTCCTATAACCTCCTGCGACCATTGAAAACGAGACAAGTTGCAAGAAACCTTGCATAGTGGAACACCCATAAAGCAACTTGTTTGACGATGTGAGAACTTTTGTGAAATAAAAAAAAACGAGAAAAGCTGCAAGAAAAATTGTCTCGTGTAACAGCGCCTTAATTAATGATGCGAGCAGATGCTCAGCATAAAACATCATAGAAACGGTAAATGTACATACATATGTTAATAATTTTATCAACAAAGCAATTTAACGCGTCAAGGCTGAGGCGCAAGGAAGGAAGCATTAAAGTCATGATGATACCGCTGGGCGCAAGCTTCCTCAAAATCATCGTGACCAACAAAAATCGAGACTTCCTGCATACTTCAAGACAGGAAACCCAAGCAATCACAGGCAACCTAAAGATTAGTGTGATGCCTCGCAGAAGTAATATGATAAACGATATACTATAAAAAAGTATGCATTAAGTTATAGGCTACTACTGATTGCGGGTAGAGACTTTCTAAAACGGAAAAAAATAACGGCTCTTTCCCCACCTGTTATAGTATATTCCTCAGCTTGCCCGAACAAATCCACAACACCGTAAAGTACAGGTGGGATGGTTTTGATTCGTTTTCCAACATTAACACGCCATTTATGAAGAAATGCAGAGTATTGTCTGACTTGTGCATTATCCCCACACGGTCACCCACCTACCGGTTGGTAAGATAAATATGCCGGCCTTAACCATAGGGCAAATAATGCAGTATTACAGTATACATGTACTGTCAAAAAATGCAAGTTACATTGTCTTGTTTGGTTTAAACTCTATAGTAAATTTGATGTTTACATGGCAGATATTGAGATTCTGTAGAAATTGAAGAGCATTGTTTTTACTGTCAAACAGAGTGAAAGTATCATCAACGTATCGAAACCAAATAGAAGGACGACCGGTGTAATTAAGAACCCACTTCTCTTCGAAATGGCACATAAAGATATTGGCCAACACAGGTTCTAAAGGCGAGTGCATTGCACCGCCATCAATTTGATCGTAGTAGTCGTCATCAAATATGAAATGGCTCTTCTTAGTGGCAAGCTCGAGTTGACCCTTCAAGGCAGAGCAGAGTTTGCCTGTTTGTCTGGCAAGTAACATTCATTTTGTACTCAACTCTTCTTTAAAAAAATAGGAAATGTAACAATGAAAAATTATTTGAATGAAAGCTTGTTGTCTCTTTTATGCTTTATTATTTATTGTCAAGGTTCTTTCGAAAAGGGTTTGATGTACGTGAACTGTCAGAAATTTATGCTTTGTGATTGTGTTTCGCTTGCACGCACGCAACTGAAATAGGAAGGGTTTCTTGCCTCTTATAGCAAATATCTTGCTTGTTTCAATAAATCTTTCGCTGGAAAATATTTCTGTGAGATTTCCAGCTTTTGTAAATTTATCATGTTGTGTAATTTTCGAGCTTAGCAAATTTGCATACATGTGTTGAAATGTGATACGGGGAGAATTTTTGTGGTAACGCGTAAGTCACGAAAATAAACAGGTCTGTTGGAAGCGTGCTTGAGTTTCAACAAAATGACCCCCAAAATCGGCAAAAGATTTTGACGCTGATGAATAATAAAGTAGCTGCTATTACCAAA
>NC_090892.1:7241781-7244281 GCF_036669925.1 Montipora capricornis
TTTAGAATTGAGGAAACGGCCGATGAATTTGATGTGACTACAAAACCTAGTTTTGGCGAAAATGAGAGTGGCTAAACGGAAAGCTAAGTTACTGCTAAGTGTGGGAAAAGGAAAAAGGTAACTTACGATTTCCTGGCGTAGCTCCTTGGTGAGTTTCTTCAAGCTTGGCATCGTCGTCTTGGGTCTCCTGTTAGAAATCTGTCGATTAAAAAATACTAGAACACAAGGTTAGTGGTCGCAGCGGTTGAATAACAAATGAATGAAGGGGTAGTTTCTAAAGAAACTGTGGTGCTGCGTTGGTGGGGAAGTAGTATACAAAAATTTGGTTTTATCAACGGAGTTGATAATGTAAATTGGCCACCGTACAGAGATTCTAAAAGCTGACGTTTCGAGCGTTAGCCCTTCGTCAGAGCGAATGAAGGGATTATGGGTTACGTGTAGTTTTTATAGTTTTTATAGTTTTTACGAGAAGGTGGCTAACCAGACCACTTCCGGTTGAAGTTTCAACAAAGCGTGTCTGCAAAAATCAGCCATTTAATTTCGATTATCTTTTTTCCTTCCAAGTTATGGTTAAAAGAGACTCTGAAGTTAATTGTCACCGAAAAGACTTGCCGTTAATAAGAAATTTTTATGTGATTGTTTTAGGACCGATCAGATAGTGGTCCCACAGCGGTTATAAATTTCTTGAAAGAAGTCTTGAAAATTACGGACAATAGAGCCGCTGCGAAAACTCTTTATTTACCTAACAACACATCTCTTGCCGGTAAATCACAATGCAAAATTGCATCTTTTTCGTCCAAACTGCAATGTTGAGTTTATCTCCTTTGTTCAACTCGTTCAACGTATCACGTCTGTGGCCCGTAGCAATGAAGCGCTAATTAAATCAGGATATAAGCAAGCTTTGTAGTTCCATTCAGTAGTACTATAACCCACCTGTTTGGGCTTTAATATTTTCTGAAGAAAAAAGAACTTATCGGTCTCTTTAAAAGCAACCACAACATCTGTCGTGACACTACTTGAGACTCGTTTTGAACCTTTAAGAAATTTCGAATATAATTCAAGCTAATCGTCTAACACAAATTGCAGTCACTCTTCCAGTCTATTTGCAAAGTGTCTGGATAAATTCACTTGCAAAAAACGCTTACCTGGCTTCACTTTTACAGACATGCCCCTTTCCTACAATCCCTTAAAAGTGAGGTAACATTAGAAACTTTAGCCCCAGCGATAAATTGGTCGCAAGTGCGTCGTTGCGAGTTAGATATACACAGGTCGATTAATACCGTACGTGACGAGGTCATCTTAGTTTGTTGGCTATGACTGACTTGGAATTCAGTTGTTTTCTCGTGCAGATTCGTTTCCTTGATATTGCAGAGAATGATTATGATAGAACTTGTATGAGGACCTCAATGGCATGATTTGTTTACTGAATATTTATTCATACACAGTGCCCCAGTGTAAATGGCTCACGTATGTTGTAAATGATTGATAAGGACGTCCAACACGGTCCGTTTTCGCCGCCAATCCGCTAAATTGCTAGAAGATTACTAACGGGCACTCTTTCCCTTTCTCTATCAGTATTTTCCTTTTGTTGCTCTCTCAAATAGCACAGATCCATGGTGGCATCCATACTGCATATATATCCAAAGATAGGACAGGGATGGAGTGGGTTATCCTTCCGGTAAAGACTACTGTTTTGGCAACTTGGGAAATAAAATATTTCAGCTTTCTTGGAGCCCTTAAGGACTTGGGGGTCTTTTATGGCACCCGTAGCTGTAGATCACATGAAAAAGTAAGTCTTTATGGACTCACACTGAATTGCTGACCCTTAACTCTGGTTTCGGTAATAAGAAGCAACCTAGGCGGTAATCGCCATGGAGGGCCATTATGCATGCTGTAGGTGATAAGGTAAGTCGTCACAAGGCCTAGTGCCCGCTCGTACCTGCTGTAGCTTAAATTGGTTACTGCTCTTCTTTCCTGGACAGGATAATAATCACTGGTGCCCATTTATACATCTGGGTGGAGAGAGGCACTGTTAAAGAAAATTGCCTTCCCAAGACGACATGTCAACGCCCTAGTAACTTGGGGCCCTTTTCTCGAAAGTCCCGAAAACTTTTCGGGCCCGAAAAGCTATTTGTGAAACTGCCAACCACTTGTTTTAGAAAGCCTATCTTTTAACGTGTTTTCAAGGTAACAAAAAGGAAAATGACTGTGAAGTTTGACGACTTAAGTCCTCTCCGTTCTAGAGATACAAAGGGAATTGTGACACCCGAAAATGGCCCGTAAAGTTTCGGGACTTTCGAGAAACGGGCCCCAGGACCGCACGATCCAGAGTCTAGCCTGCTAACGCGCTATGCCAGTTCCTTTTTGTGTAAAATCTGAATGTAATGTGGACTTTAATCTGTCCTAAATCAACAAAATGCATCGGGGAAGTAATAAATGGCCAGCACTTTCAAAAGAAAGTGGACACCTTGCCGGCTGCTTTGTTTATTTGCCAGAAAAG
>NC_090892.1:7259281-7274281 GCF_036669925.1 Montipora capricornis
CTCTCTGATAATTTGTTTCCTTCATCATACGTAAAACGTGTACGTTATTTTGACGGTGATCTGATGAGCCCTCAATTCTTAAAATATAATTAAGAGTATCCAAGGGAATTTGGCTCGCACCTTTTGGATTTTGCGTAACAGTCGTGTCCAGAGTACCGAACGCTTGGTGATACAAAGATCTGTTTGGTGTCAAAGCCGGAAGGTTTTCTTTCGTCGTTGAAATGTCCTGCCTCCTCACTTAGCTTTCTTCCTCCTAGCACCACATCACCTACAAAATGGAATCAAATCAATACCTTGAAAAGGAAACGATGAGATTAGGTTGTAATGTGTGTGCTTACACTTGGACCGTGTTCACACTTGGTGCCTGGTCACGGTGCTTCTGGTGCGCATGAGAATTGTTTAGACTATACTGTGTGAGCACAGTCGTGAAATGCTGAAGTTGGCAAGTAAAATTCGTAGAACAAATTCTAAGGCACTGTATCATTTTGTGCTCGTGTTTGAATTCGTACAGGTCTCTATTCAATAGGGAAGCGCGGTGGCCTCATGGTTAGTGCGCTCGACTCCGGATCGAGTGGTCCAGGTTTGGGTCCTGGCTGCCGACATTGTGTTGTGTTCTTGGGCAAGACACTTTACCCCCACGGAGCCTCTCTCTACCCAGGTGTATAAATGGGTGCCGCCGAATTTAAGTCTGGGGTAACCCTGCGATGGATTAGCATCCTATCCAGGGGGGAGTAGAAATACTCCTTGTTGCTTCATGCTAAGGAAACCGGGGATAAGCT
This sequence comes from Montipora capricornis, assembly GCF_036669925.1. Lineage (NCBI taxonomy): Eukaryota > Metazoa > Cnidaria > Anthozoa > Scleractinia > Acroporidae > Montipora > Montipora capricornis. Next base: position 7,260,061 of record NC_090892.1, read on the forward strand.
CCGGCGTGTTGGGCCACTAGGCTCGGAAACCGCTTACCTCTATTAAGAAACAAATTAAAACAAGAAAAAACTATTTGAAGTGGCTATTTATACAGAGAGAGGCGGACAGAAATCTTTTTGAGTGATTATGGATTCGTGTATTAAGAAAAAAGCCATTTCGTCGTTACAAAGGACAGCAAAAATCAATAACACTTCCACAGCTCGTAAATTACTACAAAATGATTCTTTTAGCAAAGAAAGAAGCATTGCCTTCCATGTTAGGTCATGACATGTTGCAATTGCTGCCAAGGCAATAGATGTCTTATTGGTTTCAATTGCCGTAGCGTTACATGTAAAAGTGGTTCATCGATGCAGAAGAAGAAAATTCGAGATGCAAATGCAACGAAATAGACGTGTGATTTACCGTACTGGCCCAAACGCAGTGGTGAGCCCCAACACTAGAAATGTTTTGCCTTTGAGAGTGAACCGAGGAGACGCAACTGCAAATGCAGAACCTCGGTAGAAGTTGAAACCAAAATAGAGTCAGCCCCACCCGACATTTTAAAAAGACAGTGAATCAAACCGCGCCCGCGAATGTCACCTGCTTGCTCGCTTTTGCGTTTTTCTTGTAAACGGCGCTTTCGCTCGTGCCTGCACTTTCGAGGGCATTTCCTTAAATTCTTCGCTAATCGCGTCGCAAGTACAGCAATGACACAACTCAACCAGGTCGAACCGAAAACATGCGTTGCTCGTGTGAATCCTCCAATATAGGAGCACAATACACAGATAATTAACATACCTGGGATAAGTAGATCACCACATTCAAGAATGGGATTGATGCTGTCTACTCTTGTACCATGAAATGCCACATGCCACTTGTTAAAGACACCTAGGGCTTGGGCTCGGTGATGGACTCTTAAAAAACAAAATGCTACTTTACGATGAAAAACGGCGGAAAAGTTAATATGAGAAATAAATCAATGAATGCCTTGCTTTAATCTTCTCCACATACCGCTGATTTTGAACATTTCACGTGACTGTTTTCTTTCGCAGAACAAGACAGAATGGCCAAGAAATGTGCCAAAACGGAATAGGCCAATGCAGAAAGAGCAGAACTATTGTTTTTGAACATAAAACAATTCTTTTTCGAAGTTTTCATTGACCTTGAGCTCGCTGTTTATTAAATATACTTGTTCTAGTGCGCTTTTCATCATTTAAAGTATGGATTGAAGTAAGGCATCAAGTGAACGCAGTAGTAGTAATACAAAATAAATATCAAAAAGTGTCAGTAGTAAAAAAAAAAATCACCAAAAGCCAACATTTAATTGTAGAAATCCTACAATTGCATGCAGTTAATCCTGCAAAAAGTTTGCCATCAAGTGAACGTGTTTAGGTGCAACACAAAGCCGCTATCAGTCCTCCCTGGCCAAACCAATACTGCACCACTGCAGGGGCGTAGCGTGACATTTAGAATGTGCTCGAAACTAGAGGGGTTTCCCCCAGTAATATTTTAAAAATTTGGGGTCTCGCAAATGCCATTTCGGAATATTTCTGAAGGACATTTCAATAAATAAATGCGAAAGAAAATGCTACCCTCTGTTGGGTTTTCCGCAAGTTACAACACAAACAGGGGATTTAGAAGCAAAGGGCAAGACGTCGGAAACTATTTAATAACATCATCATCATCATAAACGTTCGTTAAAAAATAACCGGGAACTGGGGACTGGTGATGAGAATAACACTGTAGGGGCCTTGGAGGGCTTTTACGTATGACAGAAAAAAAATATATATATAAAAAAAAAAATCTACAAATTTCTCAAGTACGCACGTGAGTATTGCGTAAAGGACCCTACGCCCCTGCCGCTGAAATTATGAGTGAAACGTGCAAAATAACCAAAGAACGCCAGACCGAGACTTTCGAAAAGTCCTTCGTCTAGACTTCGTCGCTCGCTCATTCACTTCGCGTACGAAAAATCACTTCTGGGGTTATCGTGAGGTCGACTTGTGGCAAGTCTATACGCCAGACCAAACCACCGTTGTTATCGTCATGCAGCAGCTCTAGTAAAGTACACACTCACGTCCAGAAATGCACACTAAATTTTGGAATCCAACACAAGTTTTCTCTTCAACTCTAAACATTTGCTGCCTATTTTTAAACAACAAGGTAAGTGTGAGGAGGAGCTTTATTTCTTGTTGAGAGGGTAAATGCAGCTGTTTAATTTTACTTGAGGAGAAAAGTTTACTAAAGAGAAACTTCGTGGCGTTAATTGTCTGTATTTCCAGACGCAAGTGATTTAAATTTGGGGAGAGGAACAAGAGGATACTTTGTGACGCTCATCAAATCGGCGGCCATCTTAATACATGCACTTTTGGACATAACTGAGAGAATCACGTAATTGGCTCGCAAACAAAGCCGAAAACAAAAGACTCAACAACAACGTCTTAGGGTTTCAAACAAAAAAAAAAACAAAACAACAACAACAATGGCAGTAGCTGCTAAAATAGCCAGCTTTCAAACGCTGCTACGCGAGCCATGAAGTCTTTACCCTTTATGAGCGGTTTTTGAACACTCCAAAACGTGTTTTGTTAATTTAATTTAAATGCGCGACCCGCTAACTTTTTGCTTACTTAAGTCCAAACCGACACCACCCGATAGGAATCCCATAATCCTTTGCAGGTGTCCCTCGACTGTAGTAGAGTTGGTCTCCTCGGGCAGCATGACACTCAGTGCAGAAGCATCTGTCGAACTTTGGGTCAAAGAAGACATCTGAAAAGAAATGTTTCATAACACAAAGCGAATTCTACTTTTAACACTTCTTCTAGCGAGCTGCGATATTTTCAGCAAGCCCCCTCTAAAAGTGATTTATTTTCTTTACAGGGACCTTTCATTCTACCAAAACTTAGCGACAAACTTTAACCCGGAGCAGTAGCTCATCAAGGTCAGCCTCTATCTCCAATACTTGGACAATTCTTAAAATAAATACTAGTTTCTAAGGCTCACGGATTTAACGTTAAATCCGTGAGCCCAAAAATACAATTCTCAGCGTCATGCAGGATTTTAGGCATAGCCTACATGTACTGTTGTGTAGGTGTTTTTCGCTGCTCACACCCTTGCTGGAACGTGATTTGAAATATGTAAATAAGGTATAAAATAAGTTCCTTTTAACCATCTTGTCGAAACTCCCTGATGAAATATATTTTCCGCTGGTATTCCAAGTAATTAGTTGCGGTGTTTTCATTTCACACCTGCCGCACCCACTCTTGTGCATTCTGTTTTTCATGTTTGTCAGGGATTGGCCAGTTATTAGTATTTATACCCTCCGCTGTCTCTTGAGTACCATTCACGCTTGCGGTTCCATACAGTTTATTCATCTTTCTGCTTTAAGCCCATCTATTCGTGTGATGCCCAACGACCAGATACAGAGCGAAGGTTCGTCCGTTTCGGCTGAAGTATTCCAAACGTCTTCGGGTGACAGTGGAGGTAACTCAGCAGCCGTTGATCAAGTCTTTTCCATGTTCAAAGATTTTCTTTAGAAAAAAATTAGAAGACAAAGGAAAGCAAATCGAGCATAGAAGTAAGTTAGATAAAGAAGTTGTGCAGCTAAAGTTCAAAGGAAACCAGAAACAATTTGAGCTTAATGCCGAGCTGGATACCATTTTGGAAAGTATTGAAACCGAGAGTGAAAGCATCGAGCCAAAGTTGTCGCAAATCAAGAAGCTTTCCCAAGAAGGCAGGCAACGTATTCGAAAGCGGCAGAAGCTGATAAAAATCGCTGATAAAAGCATGGACGGCTGGCAGGTCGTAGCCGAGTACGAGTCAGACGAACTTGCATCCGGCTCCGAAGATGAAAAACGTCTTAAGAAGGCAAGGGAAGCTGCGAGTCGCAAGAGACGCCAAAAAGAACAACTCTCCAATGATCGTGGAAAGAAACCAAGAATTGCTTTGGGCACTGATAATCAACTTTTTCGTGGTATAAGATAAAGAGTCTCCTCTATACTTTGTATGTTCATGGGTGTTTTGGATACGCTTGCGCATCCTACCATATTTCTCGTGGTATTTGTTTGTATTACGGGAATTTAAGGGTAAAATGTTTTACGTTCGTTTGAGCGAAGCGAATTAGAACGTAAATATATTTTCCGCTGGTATTCCAAGTAATTAGTTGCGGTGTTTTCATTTCACACCTGCCGCACCCACTATTGTGCATTCTGTTTTTCATGTTTGTCAGGGATTGGCCAGTTATTAGTATTTATACCCTCCGCTGTCTCTTGAGTACCATTCACGCTTGCGGTTCCATACAGTTTATTCATCTTTCTGCTTTAAGCCTTCCCCCCCTCCCCCCCTCCCCCCCCCCCCCCACCTCCCGTTTACTACAGGTTTCGTCATTGCCTTTATCTTTCAGGCCGTAGAGACGCTTTTGGCGACTTCTTCCGCTGTTTCAAATGCGGCAAATTTGGACACTGGGCTAAGGACTGCCAATCCTTGTTCTGGCCGGGAAGTTACCAGCCCCTTAGCTACAATTCTTTCCCTGGAATCTCTTACAACAAGCCAACCTCAGGCCAATCAGCTCAACAAAAGCAATGATGATGCCTTGGCGCAGGTACATCAGTTTACACAGGATTACGAACTTGAAAGCTGACATTCATTACGTGTTAAGGGTAATCTGAAGAATAATTTAGTTTTCTGCAGATCTATAGGTGCTCCGGATTTCATTTTGTCTATTATTGAAAATGGCTACAGACTGCCATTCATTAGTTTTCCGTTGGCCGTAAAACTGAAAAATAATAAGTCGGCTTGTATTTATGCTGTTTTTGTGGATCAAGCTGTTCTTGAGCTCCTTAATTCAGACCGGGTGCGTTTGGTTAATGAGCAGCCTTTTGTTGTAAATCCTTTGTCAGTTTCTGAACAACCATGCGGTAAGAAGAGCTTATTCTCGATTTGCGTCATGTCAACAAGTCATTAATTAAGCAAAGTGTTAAGTAAGAGGACTGGAAAATTGCTATGTCTTATTTTGTGAAGGATGGGTTCATGTTTTCCTTCGATTTAAAAAGTGGTTACCATCATGTAGACATTGCACAAGAGCACCAAACTTTTCTGGGGTTTTCATGGCGTGCGCCCGATTCCATTAAGGAAATATTTTGTTTTTTCTGTGCTCCCGTTCGGTCTGTCCTCTGCCCCTTGGGTTTTTACTAAGGTTTTGAAGTTATTGGAGAGTACAGGGTCTTTGTAAAGCCATCTTCTTGGATGATGGTTGGGCGATTGTTCAGGATAGAGAAAGTTGTCTCATTAAGGCCCGGGCTGTAAGGGCGGATTTGTGCAACGCAGGTTTTGTTGTCAATGAAGATAAATCGGTATGGGAACCCACCCAAGTATTGGACTGGCTGGGTATTACCTGGAATGCTGCATTAGGTACTTTTAAATTGTGGAAAGGAGAATTGTTAAGATCATTAACTCAATTGATCATATTATTGAAGCCGATTTCAAAGTTACCGCGAGAGAGTTGTCTTCCTTCACAGGTCAAGTTATCTCTACCTGTCCTGTAGTTGGTAACATTGGCAGGATAATGACCAGACATTGTGTCTTGTCCACCGCGTGCAGGGATAATTGGGATTCTATATCCCTTCTTGACGATTACTGCAAGGAAGAACTGTATTTTTGGAAGGAAAGTATGGTTAATATCAACACTAGGTATTGCTTTGTGAGTAAGGTACCAAGTTATTTTGTGTATTCTGACGCCAGTTCCACCGGAGGTGGAGCAATTACTGATTTTAACAATGATTTTGTGTGCCACAAAACGTGGTCGGAGAACGAGAGAGGTCAAAGTTCAATGTGGAGAGAACTGTCTGTTATTGAGTTTCTTTGCAATCATTTGCCTCAGTGTTGGATCACATGTTAAGTGGTTTACGGATAGCCAAGTAGCTGCTCAGATTGTTGAAGTGGGCAGCATGAAATTAGGTTTGCACAAATGGCCAGAGGGATTTTTGATATTTGTATCCGATCGGGAATTCATTTAGATGTACAGTGGATCCCTCGCACTTCGAATCAACAAGCTGTTTATATAAGTCGTTTAATTGATACTGATGATTGGCAAATTACTGAAGAATTTTTTTTTCTTTCTCTCGATGGCTTGTGGGGTCCGCATAGTGTAGATTGCTTTGCAAATTATTATAACCGCAAGATCCCCAGGTATTTCTCGAGGTTTTGGAATCCCAATTCCTCGGGTGTTGATTTTTCTTTCAGTCTCTTGGAGGGGAAAATTGCTTAGTAGTCCATCCAGTTGGTATCATCCCACGCGTATTACGTTATCTTAAATCTCAGAAGGCCGTTAGACTAAAATTTACTGATTAATTTATTGGACGGTGTGTCTACTAGCCTATGTTTTTTCAGTTGTTGGCGCTGGCCAAGGCAGTATGCCGTTTATTTGTAAGGCACTGGCCTAATGTTTGGTCTGTCATTTCATATGGTGCTGTCCTAATAGGAGTATAGTTGATTTATGTGGCACTGGCCTAATCAATGGTTGTTGATCTACGCGGCACTGGCCCATACGATCATTTAACGTCTTACGTGGCACTGGCCTCATCAATGGTTGTTGATCTACGCGGCACTGGCCCATACGATCATTTAACGTCTTACGTGGCACTGGCCTCATCAATGACTGATTTTTGTACGGTTATTAAAGGATGTTCTGTCTTTCTTTTGTTCTTCTAGTATGTATGTTTTGTTCTTGTCTTTACAGATTATGCTATCAAGTAATTCTTGGAAAGGCTTTCAACAGTTTTCTTCAATCAACGTTTATGAAGTGCTAAATGTTATGTTGAAGTCCAGGTCGGATTCGACCACTAAAGCTTACGTTCGTGTTATCAGAAAGTTCTTGGACTGGTCTAAAAGTAGACAGTTCAACATGCAGTTACCTTTTCCTCTTAGTGTTGTTTCTCTATATTTGTTTGAAGTTCAGCAGTCTTCCGCTTCTAGCTCCTCAGTAATTTTAGCCCATGCGGCCCTTAAATGGTTACATTCTTTTGTCCCTAGTTTGGATCGTAATCCTTTAGATAGCGAATTTTGCAGAAATGTCGTCGAATCCGCTAAACGCCAGAAGTCATAGCCAGTTATGAAAAAGAAGCCTATTTCCACAGAAATTATAAGGCGTATTTTAGATATTCATAACAGGAAAGATGCTAATTTAAAGAATCTCCGTATTGCTGCGTTGTGCTCTTTAGCCTTCGCAGGGTTTTTTCGTTATGACGAATTATGCAATATCGTTCCGGAGCATATCGAATTTCACAGCGATTATATAAGAATTTTTGTGCCTCGTAGTAAGACAGATGTTTATAGGGAAGGGAATTTCGTCTATATTAGTGCATCTGGATCTAAGTACTGTCCTGTTGGTGTTTTAAAGCGTTATTTAGATTTATCTGGTATTGACTTAAACAGTCCTCTCCCTTTATTTAGACCAATTGTTTTTCACCGTAGTACTTCTAGCTATACCCTGAGGAGCGGAAAGATTTCTTATACTACCTGTAGAGATATCTTAAGGGATACCTTAAGTCAGCTGGGCTATACAACCCTAATGTTTATGGTCTTCATAGTTAAAGATCCGGTGGCATTACAGCTGCCGTACGCTATAGTAGGAATTCGATTCCAGAAAGACTACTTAAAATTCCTGGTAGGTGGAAATCTGATTCTGCCAAGGATATGTATGTTGAAGAAAGCCTTGAAAACAGGTTGCATGTAACTAAGTATTTAGGTTTGTAACGTATTATGGAGCGTAGATTAGTTTCTGCATACAGTAGTATCTAAAGAGTTGTAAAAAAAAAAAAAAAAAAAGTGCAGTAACAATTTCTTTTTGTAATTTCTATCTTATAATAAACTGTTTTGGATACGCTTGCGCATCCTACCATATTTCTCGTGGTATTTGTTTGTATTACGGGAATTTAAGGGTAAAATGTTTTACGTTCGTTTGAGCGAAGCGAATTAGAACGTAAGTCTACGTAATCAGAGGAAACCGGTTGGAGAAATAAAGGCAAGTTGACAAGATCTGTTGCTGTGTGCTGCTCACTAGTATTTATTTACAAAATTAAAAAGTTACAAAAAATGTTTAAAAAATTAGAAAATTGTTTATTTCTTTATTTTTAATTAAAAAAAGAGAGACTAACTTAAGCCCAGAACAGGAGATCATGAAGGAGAACCTTTATCTCCAATACTTCGCCTAGGAGTCAACGCTTTCCCGACTGGTAGATTTATTTAATATAGAACGTATCTCTTGAGAGATTAAGCACTCCCACTGTGTAAAAACCAATCAAAACAGAGCTATCCCAGCGTCTAGGGAAATATGATACGTTTAGCGGGAAAAACCTGTTCCTTAAAAAAAAATGATTGGGAAAGGATTGACTCAAGGAATTAGTGGAGATAGAGGGTCCCCTTGATAAACTCCTGCCCGGAGAAAATGGTTGCCCAATAAAAAACGAACGTTCATGTGGTTTGAAGTTATATGTTGTTCGAGTGCAGCTTTCCTTTAAAAATTAAATTATTGGAAAAGGTAATGCCTAGTTCATTATGATAAAAAGAAAATCCCTTAACTCCCGCTTAGAACCAATCATATTGCAGGATATTTAGGGAATTGCGCGCGTTCAAGTTCCAAGAAAAATGAGTAAATTAACTTTCATTTTCCTAATTAGCTCCGACAAGCTGATAAAAAAAGCAACAAATTAAATTTGCTTGAGGGAAAGAAAACTCATTTCTGGGGAGGATCCAGGACCTAGTCTAGACGGGAGGGGGGGGGGGGGGGTGGACCCTGCCGGAGAGTTTTCAATGGGAAGCATTGGAATATTTTGTAATTTTCGAGCGTTTCCAGGGGTAATTCTATGTTAATGTCTTCGAAAGTCTCGGGTTTTTTTTATTCTTTTTGCTTTCCCAAAGATGGCCTATGCTTGCGTAAGCGATGTTTGTCCAATAAACATTTTTGCAGTCTCAGGAACCGTGCGTGTTTAAACTTTGTTCATTTCAGTTAAGGGAGCTCGACGAAAACAGTCAAACCACCGATGAATTCGCCCCAGGATTTGCGAAAACAACCTCGTTCCCAGAGTCTTCTCGGCTTTCAATATGGCGGCGGGTCTTGAGATGACCCTGGCACACAGTGAACTAAAAAGATCGCTGATTTATGCTTTTCTCACATGAACTCTAATTGGTTTAATGTCGAAAGAAAGATTGCGGCTAGTGAGGAGAGCCAGAAGAAGAACAGAATTCGTGTTTAAATCATTTTCAAAATTGTAACTGTTCCGTAAGAAGCAGCCGCAAATTAACAGGCATAACAGTAAAAAATAACTCGCCGTTTTTCCACGTTGCACGGTGATCTACATCAGGCCTCGATTCCAATTAAAGCTACGTTGGCTTTTCACGACCTCTGGCATAGCGATCGCTCGATATATTTAACAATTATTCGCCGAAGGCGAAGTGATTATCGGTGAATATTCACCGAGACGAAGTCGAGGTGAATATTCACCGATAATCACTGATCCTGAGGCGAATAATTGTTTCAGTATAAATACACAGGTGATTATTTCAAAAATGAGAAAAAAAAAAAAAACTTTTCAACGCGAAAATCATCTTCACTTACAGTGGCAAAACGACTACTGGGAGCCATTTTGTCCGTCGAGGTGATTATCGGCTGATACTCCGAGATAGCGAGCCAATGAGAGCGCGCGATTTTGTATAATCACCTATGTATTTATACTAAAGAAGGATATAATGGTGTTTGAAAGACGTAACGGTAATTGAGTGATTTTATTTCGTACGTACCTTTACGTTTTGGTTCATTTTGGCGTCTCACAATTGTAATTCCCTGACGCGAGTATTGTTTATACTGTTGTTCAATGTTTTCACCATGTCAGATTGTGTTACAAATTATAAAATTGTTCAACGGGGTTCAGACTATTGATGTGGTTGATTTAGCAGTTGTATGTGGCGCTGTTGACTCGTGTGACAGCTGCAATGAAGGTGGGTCTTTAAATACAGGTCACATTCCACAGTTAATAATCAACAACTAAGCCAAAAGTTTCCCCGAGACCAGAAACAACATTTTTGTCGAGTGATTAGCGCGAGCAGACACTTTTGTTGTTGTTTATTTGTCTGCAGCACGGTGACATGTACACTCACCTGTGGAATGTGACCTGTGCTTTATTTTAATATAGTTAATAGACCTGCAGCTGCAGTAATCCATATTCTTTCCCATCCCTTCCACACTCTTCAGCTAGTGGTGCACAGAGAAATCTAGCTCGGTCGGTTTTCATCATTGCCTTTTACTTTCATTAATAAAAAAAAATAATCTCCTCACCCCAAACAAAGTGCATGGCATCTTGTAATTTTCCAAGAGGGTTATTTAAGATTCTGAAGTCTTACCAATAAATATTATTCTTGAAAATAATTGTAAGGCCTTTCATTACAGTCTTATTGACCTGTCAATTCGCTAACGACTTCCATTTTTGCTTCTTCTGATTTAAAAATATAAATATGTATATTAAACAGTATTCTTTAATTTTGTACACATGACTTTTTTAGCATCACACTCCTGTGAGTTTTCTTGTACTCCAAGAATTTTTATTCATTTTCAAAACATGCTTTGAAAATATTGTCTAGCATAGCTCAAGTTGTGGCATTTATGATGATTACTGTCTGAAGATGTGGTACATCAAGTGATTTGGGGGAAGATTGCAGACTGGACAGGGGGATTGGAAAATAAAATTGAAGGTAACAAAGCAAATGAAATTTGTGACTTCACCAGCAACAAGAAACTATTTCACAAAAAGAAATAGTGTTTTGTTTGTGGAATGGTACGGGAAGGAGAAAAGATAAATTACTTTAATGTCGGTCACTTGATCGGTCATATATTTTTCGCTTCGTCTGTTGAAACTCTCAACAAACCAGGTGATCTGGCCGTAAATAATCAACCAATCATATTCAAGGAGGAATTATTTTTAATGCCGCACAGAATTCTTTGCGCGCCTAGCCTTCGGAATGTGTTCCACCGATGCAACGATGGCGCCGTGAGGGTAAATGAGGCAGTTCTTTATCGGAAGGGTTTTTTTTCTCAGTATGTTTTTGTAGTGAGTGATTTTAAAACCATTGCAATGTAAAAAGCTCAATACGTCTTTGTCAAGAGCACCAAATTCATTCAGTTGGCTTCGGAGCTTTCTGCGTTCTCTCCCGCAAGAGATTGTTGAATCTTCTTTCCATCGATGTGTACATTTTAATGGCGTATTCAGCTTTGTTTGCTGAAGGAAGTGTGTTCAGAAGACGCAGGCAAGCCAACTGTGCTGCTCTAACTAAAGCTGGATCTAGCACAATTGGATATCTTTCCTCGGGATTATCATTGCGGTCGTCGTATACATAAACATTGGCAAGTCCTCCATCAATTGCTCTCTTGAGTGACGGGACTTTATCGAACATTTCTTGGAGCTTCGCTATGTCAGGCTGTCTTTCAGATACCCACAATAATTTTATTCTGTGAGGTGCTTTGTCTTTATCTTGTAGATTTTGCTCAATCCATTTCCTGCTCTCCGTTTTGTCACCTGGCTTCGCGTTAACCTTCTTCTCCACCTTTGGCATCTGTGCGGCATCCACTACTATCGAGTCATCGCCTATTTCTAAACCAACAACATGTGAAAAATCTATTAACAGTCGTTTACTTTCATCGTCTTCAACTTTGGTGGACTGAATGGTAAAACAGTGGCTCGAGGGACTTGTCAAGACTTTGCACTTCAAAATCTCTTTGCTAACTCTAGGATCTGAACGCTCCCATGAAACGAACGACGCTTGAACAGACTGCAAATGAAAACTAATGCTTGCCTGTGGCAAATTGCATTGATGAAATTCTCTTGCAGACTGTTTTGTTACTAAAGAAATGGACGTGTCGCTGAAATTATTTAGTGTATACTGCCATAGCTCATCGGTTAACAACGTGATTTCCTCGGAATACTGAACTTCATTCACCCTTCTGTTTACTTTGGTTGGAACATTGCCTTGTCCTGGCGAATCTTCGGTTATTTCACCCTGAAAGTAGTAAGTATTAAAATTTGTAATTTCACTGATTTGAAATCCACCATGCAGAGTAGTTAATTCGTATACTTAAAAGTAATATAATAGTTCATGATCGAGCTGGATACTGGTGCTATGTTTTCTAAGTTGGCAAATAAAAAGCCTGTTAAATCATACCTGGTAACCATTACAATTTTCTCAAATTTTATTGGTGCATTGACTGCTTTATTTTTCACTAATTACATGTATTGTGTAGAGTTGTAATCGGACAGTGAAATGAGACAGTTGGCTGCATTCGGACACCTGGGGTGCTTACCATTTAGCCAAAAAATCCGGAAATTTCGGTTTGAGGTCAAATGGAAAGGCAACTTTCCGGAAAATCTGTAATCATACTCGTGATTAAAGAAATCAGACACCCACTACGCGGTTGTCCAATTTTGTTAATCACTTGTATGATTATTGGACTCCACTCAGTCCTATTACCATTGTGGAGCGTTTTTATTGGCACGTTCATAAATAATGATGGATCATGCTCTGATTTTTGTCTCTTCAATTAGTGTCCAGCTGGTATAACTTGGTGGCACACCCATTGTTCATTGTAACATTTTACTCATAACCTGCTTGATTGAAATACTGTTATGGTTATGTGTGAACAAAATACGTATTTACCTTATCATTTTCTAATTCATCATCACTGTAACCTCGGGATGTCTTTTCCACTGTTTCAATTTGTTCTTCCTCCCTGTCTATTTCAAATTTTTCGACGAAGGGCAGATTCTTATAGTAAGACAATAATGGAAATTAATAAATTGAACCTGAGAAATTGACTGTGTCATAATACAAGATGCAGTGGTATAGCGTATGTTTATAAAGACATTACTTTTTGTGGACATCGTTATCCACCAACTTCACTTAGACATAACTGCTGTACAGTGTATTATGCTTAGAAATATGGGCACTGGAACAGTGTTGCATGCATCAAACAATTGTGCTGTGCAATGTGAGGTATGACGATAATGTCATGTTGTTTGTATTTTTTTTAATTGATTAATAGAACAGGGTTGCCATAGTCAAGGAAAAGTTTGGGAACAACAGAATTTATTTTGCTAGCAAAGGAAAAATCTTAGTCCTTTGCAAATTCAGTGAGAGGGCCAGAATTTTGTTTTAGGTTTCCAACAATTATTAACTTTTGATTATAATTACCGTAGGTACCATTTTTTTGGTTCCATTCTTTTCCTCATTCGCAGCCTGTCTTTTCCTTCAGCTTTTGTTGATGAAGACTTTAGGGGAGTGCTCTCTCTGCATGTCATTTCAAGGACTTCATTTGCAAATTGCTGCCGAATTACTTGCTTTTGATACTGCTCTTTTGAAATTGGACCATTTCGTCCTCCAGAAAATAACAATGAATTTTTTTTGTTTTGTTTGTGAGCAGTCTCCATGATGCCATCTTTGAAATTCTGTAGTGTTATGGGAAGACCAATAATTTGAGCATCCAAAAGTGCCTTGTCCACATAGTATCCAACATAAGTAACAATCTGTTTAAGGGAAGCAGTAATATTTGCAGTGCCAAATATTTGCACAGCCTGGAAGCCAAGGTGGATGCGTGCCTGAACTTCATATTCATCACCTGTCAAATCATGTGGTGTGTAGAGAAGGTTTCTGTATACTTTATCAAGACCTTTACAAAATGTACATAAGATTTCAAGAAGAGTTCCTTTAAAACCTGCTTTTTTCAGAATGCAAGGCATTCTCTCTCCAAATGCCAAAACACCAACTTCATCGAACTTGACTGTCTTCTCCTCAAGGCTTACAGACTTGGCCAATCCTTTTTTGAGGGCTAACAGAAATTGTTGATCACTACCAAAAACAGCTACAACAAAAATTAATGGACATGAATTGTTGTGAGAAAAAAAAATTCAACGACAGTTCTACTTTCAATAATTTGTTATTAGAGGTTTTTTATCCTTTTATGGAACCTGTTAATTACACCATTCATTAATTCATACTAATTTATGAGTATGTTGAATATGCAATTTATTTGTATGGTTTTTTTGGTTTTGTAATGCTTAAATAAGGATCTTTTTAAATCCTGATTACATTTTCTTAATGCAAAGTAACAGGAACACTCATGAATGTATTATTTATTAGCACCTGTAGTTGATTTGTGGCTTGTTTGGACATAGTAGTGAACGTTTATTTAAAAGAACTCAAGTG
>NC_090892.1:7279281-7291781 GCF_036669925.1 Montipora capricornis
AGCTTAAGGTGCGCACGGATGAAAATGCATTGCATCGACCAGCGCCAGAATGGAGATCCCGTCGGCCCTTCCTTGAAATCTCTCACAAATTCGTAGAACTGAGGGCTCATGAAGCCACAATGTACCTTTGAAACATACTGATGCTGATAAAATGGCTATAATGCATTTGCCTCATTTATTATTGCGACTAACATACCACCTTCCACATTTCATGGCGCGTTGTTTTGCAGTGCGATTTCCATCTGTATCCATTTTAATGGTTTCGTTTCCAAGAATCGTCTTCAGCGAAGATGTAGCGTGCCCGAACTACTAACATCAAAAGGTCATAAATTTGACTGTTATGAACACTGCATTGGTTGTTTTGGGTTGTTTGAGTCATTAGTGTACGCTCTACTGAGAATTAAACTAATAATTTCAAAAGAAGAAAAAGTCCGGATAACACCGAAGGAGAGGCCCAGTCCTATCCTTGGGATATGTGAATTCTTAGGTGAAATAAAAGTGTGTTTTCGGAGGCGTACGCCTAGGTAGAAGGAATGTGCGATCACAAGAAATAAAAGTGGCATGTTGTCGCCTTCCGATGGCTTCCGGTAAGGGTTTGAATGGGGATGGGCTCGGATGTGTTGTGGTGAGTTCGAGTACTTTCGCACGCTAAAAACAACTTTTGTAAAATTCCCAAATTGTTATCCTATCCCCCTGATCTCCCTGGTTGTCTTTTAACTTTCTCGTTGACTGATACCATGAATGTTCGTGGTGTCCCTCAGCTCCAACAGAACTCTTTTTGCCGCCTCTTTAACTGCCTGGTTGCTGTTTGTGCTTAGGTCTGAAAGCTCTTTGATTGCCTGGGCTGTGTCTTTGATCTTAGCCTTTCCTTTAGGATTCTTTGCTATAACCCAAAGGGCATTAGCAGCACATTCCTTTTCAACGACGCCGCCTTTGTCAATGAGTGACACAAGCAATGCAACGATATCTCGGTCCAACATGGCTTCCAAGTTCTGTCTGCTGACCAACATATTACTGACACCCACTGCCATTTCCAGAGCCGACCAGGCACTTTCCTCCGATCTACCACGCAGATCAGGCTGATCCAAAGCATTGCGCAGCATCCAAATAATGTAGCTTAGAACCTGTAAAAAAAATTCCATTTCCCTTTCATTTTCATTTGCTTTTCCAAACTGTGCATGTGGTGAGAACATTTGCCTCCCGTTAATGTTCCCAGTCACATTTGTGTTGAGGTTGTTGGTGCTCTGCTCTTCTTCTAGAAGTTTTTTCTCCCGGCACTCCTCAAAGACTAATGTTTGATTTGACTCAAGATCAACTGATTTGATTTCATTTCAGCACACGGTCCCCAAGTGGTGCTTCAGTTCTCACAAAGTAGAATAGTGAATGAATGTATTAGCCAAAAGAAGAATTATTCCGGGTATCCATTAATAAGTTCTCCCAGCCGTCAAACCAGAGAGTAAACTAATTATTCGAAGAGAACAATAAGCTTCAAAACTTACCCTGGTGTCAGCTTCCAGAAGATTTATCTGTTCACCAGAGCTGATTATGAATGAGAGCGTAAACAAGGCCGACACAACATTTTTCATATCATCTGCATTGCGAAATGGCGCGATTCTTTCCTGCGCTCGTAACTCACAAAGAATCTGACGGTTTTCTGAAGCCTTGGCACAGTTATGAAGAATGATGAGTGCTGAAGACACAAGATGTTTCTTTTTTTCTGTTCGGAGAAAAAGTAAACAATTAGTCGCTTTAGGATAAGAAAACAAGTTCTTCGTCGTGAGCATGCACACTCAAGTTTTACCCTTAATTCAATTATGAGGTCACTTTGTCTGCGAGCAAAGCAAGAATTCCCCCAGACTATGCCCTCGGACGCTATTCTCGCTGAATATTACTCAGGCCTTCATGAACAGCCAATCAAGTTTTTCGTGGTCTGCCGGTGGGGTCCCATCATGCATCAGTAACTTGGAGCGTTTCATACCATTTCTAGGGACTGCCCATGCAGTCTTTGCAGCGTCGATCCCCGGAAAAACCTTATGGATAGAGCGTCGTGAAATCCTCCTGCTATTAGTGAGCTGACAGCCCTTCTCACACTCCCTCTGTTCTTTCACTGTCTCCCCCTTCACAATTCGCTCTCACGAAGGGCTTAACCCTAGAAACGTTAGCTTTCTTTCCCCATCAGGGGTGGTCAGTAATAACTACGTAATTATTTGCGGACAGTGATGTCTTTACGGAAAATCTCAAACTTAGGCCTTGCTGTATTGACCAAGCGATAGCGGCTGATCTCGCCCATAACGTGACTGCCAAAAGTGTTCATACTGTTGTGACGATGGCAAGGATGAAAAACATCGACCAGGGATTAGATGTTGCTCATCAATATTGTGCTCCAAAACCAGATAAAAGGTGTGGATCAGCTCCAACATCACTGGCTACAATAACCAAAATGTAGCATTTGTCGGGAGTTCGATTCTGGGGCCCGTTTTTCGGATATATACATTGTTACGGTTTACCATTGAAAACACTATAAAGAATAGGAATGGACTCAAAGTGAATAAAAACTAAAGATCAATTCAATTTTAGTCGTGTTCCAGAACTACATACCCGTGTGTTTTTGTGTTGGCCGTGTCGGAAAGACACCACCTTGCGGATGTCAAAATATCACTCATTAACCCCAAACGGCCATTAACACTCTACAAGAGTCAATTACTCATAGTATCCGAGAGAAAGAAACTGGCGTCAGGAAAGTGAATCCTTTTAAACCAAGTTTTGTGGGAAATAAACAATAGACCAAATCGGGTAAGGCCCCGTCCACACGTATTTGGCGAATCCGGCATGCGAATCCGCAACTTTTGAGGTTTTCTCCGAGTACTCCGGTTTTCCCTCTCCTCAAAAACCAACATTTGACTTGATTTGTGTTAATTGTTAATTTCAATTTACAGTGTACCCAATTAGTGCTTCAGCGCTAGAACGACGACTAGACACTTAAATAAAGTTCCTTTCCTTTCCTTTCCTCTTTTTTGAATCTGCCCTCCTGAATGGAAGGGTTTGAATCTGCAAAGAAGTTGGAATCGTGTGTACGGGCGATTCCGGATGCTTTCAAATCCGATAACGTTACAAATTCAGATCCAGTCTTTACTTCGTTTATATTCAACATGGCTCCTGAACGAAATGCTATCACGTCTCTTGTCGTCAACTCTAACCCATCCTCTGCCTCTGAAATGACGATTAACGACAATTCCTAATTTTCTCTATTGACTAATATCGTCAATTTAGGACACTTAGCCCTCAATAGAAATTATGGGAAATTAATATCTATTTTTAAAATCAGAACCCCAATGCCTGAATTCGCAGGACTCGAGCGGGGGATAGTTCGACCGTAATAATCCTTTCATTTAACCACTAGACTACCACATTGCTAACTCCCAAAACATTATTATTATTATTTTTAATATGTCAAGATTCGTTTTCTTCCGAATGCCGCGGTAAACAGGTATTATCACCCACTTAGAAACAAGTTTAAACAGAAAAAATGTCGGCTACCAAACATCAAGAGAAAGATAACCACTTTAGAATCAAGTAGTAGACTTAATCACTATTCAGCAATGATTTTATGTAGGAAAATTTGGTTTTATAAAACGTTTTGATAAAGGTCAAATTACCACCATGAATGATTTGGAAAGCTGACATTTCGACCGTTAGCCCTTCGTTCTGACGAACAGCTAACGTTCGAAACGTTAGTTTTCCAAATCGTTCACGGTGGTAATTCGACCTTTATCAACACCCGTACACGTTTGATAAAACCAAATTTTCCTGTTTCACTCCCCCACCGACGCAGCACCACAGTCTCTTTAGAAACTAGAAATTTGCTTAATAATAATAATAATAATAATAGTAATAATATCCTTCTTTAAGAATGTTAATGGTGTTGTTCATACGGACCATGATCGAGACATTGTCCACTTGATCCTGGTTACTACTTTGTGTCTCAGCAGTTCCACCTGAAATGATAATAAGCCATGGCCGTCATGATGGGGAAAGCATTTAAGGTAGCTTAATTCAGTTTAAAAGCTCTCAAGTAACAGCCCTTATTAGAAGGTATGGTATTACAACGCTGTATCACGTATTAGCAATGTTATGGTTCCATAAGAAACAACAATTAGTGCTGAACACGATGCGGTCATTATTGTGTAATAAGTCACCGTGGCAACGGGGAAACCCTGTAATAATACCCTTTATTTTGTCTTTAGTTGCACATATCTCAAAAACAAACCCGGCGACTCTCATATTTTATTGATGGAAAGTGATCAGATGGCCAAGACAAAACTTTCTGCAAAGTTTAAAAAATTCTGGTCAGCGGATTCAGAGTCACCTTAACTCTGTGGTTTAAAAAAAATGGCTCTGATTCTGCAGTACAGAATATTTTTAAACTTTCATCTGTCCTACAACTTGTGGCGCAACCGTTTGCGGCAGCAGTCAATGAAAACGTTCCTCTAACCTCCTGCGACCATTGAAAACGAGACAAGTTGCAAGAAACGTTGCATAGTGGAACACCCATAAAGCAACTTGTTTGACGATGTGAGAACTTTTGTGGAATAAAAAAAAAACGAGAAAAGCTGCAAGAAAAATTGTCTCGTGTAACAGCCCCTTAATTAATGATGGGAGCAGATGCTCAGCATAAAACATCATAGAAACAGTAAATGTACATACATAAGTTAATAATTTTATCAACAAAGCAATTTAACGCGTCAAGGCTGAGGCGCAAGGAAGGAAGCATTAAAGTCATGATGATACCGCTGGGCGCACGCTTCCTCAAAATCATCGTGACCAACAAAAATCGAGACTGCCCGCATACTTCAAGACAGGAAACCCAAGCAATAACAGGCAACCTAAAGATTAGTGTGATGCCTCGCAGAAGTAATATGATAAACGATATACTATAAAAAATACATATTTTCGAGAGAAATGCAATAAGTTATAGGCTACTACTGATTGCGGGTAGAGACTTTCTAAAACGGAAAAAAATAACGGCTCTTTCCCCACCTGTTATAGTAACTTCCTCACCTTGCCCGAACAAATCTACAACACCGTAAAGTACAGGTGGGATGGTTTTGATTCGTTTTCCAACATTAAAACGCCATTTATGAAGAAATGCAGAGTATTGTCTGACTTGTGCATTATCCCCACACGGTCACCCACCTACCGGTTGGTAAGATAAATATGCTAGCCTTAACCATAGGGCAAATAATGCAGTATTACAGTATACATGTACTGTCAAAAAATGCAAGTTACATTGTCTTGTTTGGTTTAAACTCTGTAGTAAATTTGATGTTTACATGGCAGCTATTGAGATTCTGTACAAATTGAAGAGCATTGTTTTTACTGTCAAACAGAGTGAAAGTATCATCAACGTATGCAAACCAAATAGAAGGACGACCGGTGTAATTAAGAACCCACTTCTCTTCGAAATGGCACATAAAGATATTGGCCAACACAGGTTCTAAAGGCGAGTGCATTGCACCGCCATCAATTTGATCGTAGTAGTCGTCATCAAATATGAAATGGCTCTTCTTAGTGGCAAGCTCGAGTTGACCCTTTAAGGCAGAGCAGAGTTTGCCTGTTTGTCTGGCAAATAACATTCATTTTGTACTCAACTCTTCTTTAAAAAAAATAGGAAATGTAACAGTGAAAAATTATTTGAATGGAAGCTTGTTGTCTCTTTTGTGCTTTATTATTACTGTCAAGGTTCTTTCGAAAAGGGTTTGATGTGAACTGTCAGAAATTTATGCTTTGTGATTGTATTTCGCTTGCACGCACGCAACTGAAATAGGAAGGGTTTCTTGCCTCTTATAGCAAATATGTTGCTTGTTTCAATAAATGTTTCGCTGGAAAATATTTCTGTGAAATTTCCAGCTTTTGTAAATTTATCATGTTGTGTAATTTTCGAGCTTAGCAAATTTGCATACATGTTTGAAATGTGATACGGGGAGAATTTTTGTGGTAACGCGTAAGTCACGAAAATAAACAGGTCTGTTGGAAGCGTGCTTGAGTTTCAACAAAATGACCCACAAAATCGGCAAAAGATTTTGACGCTGATGAATAATACAGTAGCTGCTATTACCAAAACGATGAAATTATCTGGTGATAAATAACCTCGTCTTGGAGAGTAAATTTTTGATTTTCCAGAAACAATGGTCAACCTCTGAGAGTTGGGCGATTGTGATCCTTGTGTTGAATTCGCACATTTCTTGTCAAAATTTATAACAATTGAAAGAAAAAGAAAACTAACAAAAACAAAAACCCGGTATCTTGGCATCATTTGACACTGATGCTTTACTGTTTCGCGAGTAAACATGCTGCGGTAACTTGATCACTGCGCCCGCTGAACTCGATGTGCGATTTACTCGGTGCAGCCAAAAGTACAATTACAACAAAACAACTAAAGTCTCCCAAAATGTTTTTCGCTGATGGTAACTTTTTATATTCGTGGTAACTTTTTATATTAGTATATTAAAATAGAATTTTCGGTCCTTAGTTTCTGTTACTGAGTGGTATATTTCTAAGGTCGCCCATCCAAATACTAACCCCGCCGGTCAGCGCTTGACTTCAGCTTTCATCTATGTTCACAAAGCTATCAGATGCCTCTGTGCATGCTTACACTTGTGGTGGAAAGAAGTTGCATGATCAACTTGTCAGCCCAGAAGCCAATGTTTCTCGATTCCCTTTTATTTTCTTCAATCTTTCTGGGTTCAGTACTTTGCTAGTAACCACATGTCTTCTCAGGCTATTTACCCAAGACTTCTACCATGGCACTACAATGATAGACAATACCAAAACAATATCGTGCACTTCTAGAGCTACATATTACGCAAGGACAACTTAAATCTCCTGGAAGACAACACACAGCTCAGTTGACGTTATGGAATAGATCGCTGTGTTACTTCACTACCACACGTAAGCAATGCGTGTCAATTTTTTTAAAGAGGACAGGAATTTCTTCTTTGTGACAAATGATTAAATAATAATAGGCCGGTGGCCAGGTTTTTAACCTCAGAAAAGGATCTGTTTCGTCGAACGAACGTGTGAGGACCTGTGAGCCAAAGGTATGACTTCTGGGTGACCCCTAAAATAGTCTTAATGACCCCCCAACTTGAAAAAAATTGCCTGGAACGCTGCACGTACCACAGCCAACCCAGTGTACGCTCACGGAGGGTCTAGTTGAATTTGATCCTGGTAGTTCCTGGTTCAACTTCTCAGCTGCACTTGTTAATAGCCAACTGGTTTGCTTGCGGCCAGTTGGGATTCTTAACAGTTGTTGTTGTTCTGTTCTGTCGTTTCGTTGAGTGTGTTTTGCCGGCCCTGAAAAGCCCTTAGTGGAAGAGGTCAATTATGTATGTAATGACCGAGAGATGAGTAAAATCGTGCGTCGCTTAACTTGTTTTTGCATTTGAGAGAGTTAATTAAGGACTTTTGAACGACCTAATTATAAGTAAGATAGACAACAAGGAGTTTTAACAACATCGAAGGCAATTCCCCAAACAACGATAGATATGTAATTGATACGCACCAACTAATTTGTAAAAGAAAATATGGCTATTTTCATGCAAATTTACCGACAATTATTACGACACGATCAATTAATTTTTAAAAAAAAATAGTGTCGAATGAAATAAGGTTCTTCACGGTGAGAGTTTGCAATATTGGAGAAAACGTCGTCGTGTAAGTTGATTGCATCTTATGTTCTTTTATCATAGATAAAACGTAATATTCTGTTTAAGATAAAGGGCCTGAAACTTGGTAAGCCGATACATCCAGAAGTTAAGACAGTACTCGTCTGTATGGGCCAAATATTGTACGCTTTTAGCCCTTAATTAGGGCAAGGTTTATCTCTTCGAGGACATTTCAAAATTATAGACCAAGAGCTTAGCTAAGGAAAACTTTGGCCCGAATCGTAACTTACGTGAAAATTTAGTTTCACTAAAATTAGTTTTACTAAAATGAATTCCGCTTAGCGAAAAAAGAGGAAAAAAAGAGACTGAACAAAAAAACAAAGTGAACTTGGCAACAATGTTTCGATAAAAGACGACCTTATCGGACATAACAGTTTACAAACTGGTATTTAGATATTCATTCTTTATATGTATTTGCCTATCTATAATGTCAAAAAACTGGACTCTACGTTTGTGCTGTCTGGAAGGACAGAGAGCTGTTAATTGTTTAGCACGAGGCAGGTGGAAAAAGCTATCTTTACTGAAAAACTTCAAAACGCGCTATATAGCAAACCAATAAAGGTTTTAATTTATTTGGTTTTAACTTTTATCGCCCGCAAGCCTCTGTTAACTTTACTACACAAAATGTTACCGATTTCGAAAATGAGTTGATATTTTTAATTTTAGCGAAATACTCCAAGACATCTGTCGCATCGTTGTATAATCATGGCGTTACATGTTGTCTTCATGGAAAACAACATTAGCGCCTTTACCGTCACAAAGACACCAGAAAAGGTTACGCACCTATAGGAGAGCCAGAAAATTGTTATTTATTTTGTTAGTATATTTGTTGCCGGTCAAAACCCGTTACAGGTTGAATTTGTTTTTACCTAGGTTGAATACGCACTCAGATGAACTGAAAAAACATTTTTTGGAACCTAAATTAAGCCTAGGGAAGAATTAGGGTCAGCAACGACTTAAGATAAGTTTTTGCAATTGAGTGTCGAAAGTAATTAGCGAATTGCTTTGGTTTTGCATTTCTTCACTCAGTGATTGGTTCAAAGTTCTCGATCCACTTTTTCAACCAATCAGAAGTGAAACCAAAACCAATCGTGGCTCGCGCGTGCACATTTTCCCGCGCTTTGTGTTGGCTACGGGTAATTAGTTCGAGTTTTGATTGGTTTACTGGATTGTCTCCGTCCTTTTTGATTGGCCAAAATGACTACTTTGGTTTTGGTTTTACGAGCTTCTGCCTGAGAGACCGGGGCAGACTTGGAAATGAAGGTCGGCCGATGTCGCCTAAAATTGGTACACAACGTACTTATGTCGACTTAGGTAAGATGCCAAAGTTTCAGCTTCAACGACTTTTTTTAGCTTAGTTCTGGATATCAGCCCCTCAGGGGTCCCCAGAGGCTTATTTTCAGTGGAATTTTGGCCACTTTTAAATCTCTCTTTTAGCAACATATAAATTAATTTCAGGCAAAAACAAAACCATCTTTTGAAAGCCCTATCCTTAGGCTTTTATGGCTACGCTATTGGTGGTAACATGGCAACGTGAAAAATAGGAATATATTAGTTAAATGCTTCTTTTTGGTAAAGGTCGGACCGCCAAACAACTACCGCGCCGCCTTTGTCGACCGATTTGACAACTATGTCGTTGCGTTTACTAAGATTTTTAAGCGCCGCCCACTCTTCCGAGGAAAGGTTGGAAAATTTAGTGTTGCGATTGAATTTAAGTTTGTGAATGTCGTGACGGCATTTTTTGGTGAAAAAATCTAAAGAGGCAAATTGTCCCTCTGAGGGAGTCCATTTGGATTTGCGAACTAGAAGTGTTTCAAAAATATCTTTATTAGAAGTGTCCGAATTCATCCTCTTTGTCGTGAAAAAAGGCTTTTAACTGAACGCGGCGAAGGAATTTTTCAACATCTTGCTTAATAGAAAATTCGTTTGTGCGTTTGGTAATAGGGACAAAATTTAGGCCCTTACTGAGAAGAGATTTCTCCGAGTCAGTAAGCGGAAGATTTTCTGGAATTGTAATTACGGTATTATGGCTATGCAATGTAGTGTTGTCGGTAATTTGCGGACCTATTACTTGTTGAAGTTTTAGAGTCTTGGTTTGGTGTAAATGGTCAAACAGTCCAGAATTAAGTTGTCGGATTTTAGCGCGAATCGATTGTACTAAAATTGCTGGACAGATTTTGGAAAGTTCGGAGCGGCAATGAAGAATTTGTTTGTCAAGTGCGATTCGTTTTTGGCACATAGCTCTTAGAGACTAATTGTGATCCTCATAATATTACGTGAAAAAGAATTTTGCGCACATCGAATTTGGTGAAGATACTGATTTGAGTGAGAGAATGTAGACGCATGAAAGTTCGAGCGAAAATCTTTAGGAATGACTTTAGAATTGAGGCAACGGCCGATGAATTTGATGTGACTACAAAAGCTAGTTTTGGCGAAAATGAGAGTGGCTAAACGGAAAGCTAAGTTACTGCTAAGTGTGGGAAAAGGAAAAAGGTAACTTACGATTTCCTGGCGTAGCTCCTTGGTGAGTTTCTTCAAGCTTGGCATCGTCGTCTTGGGTCTCCTGTTAGAAATCTGTCGATTAAAAAATACTAGAACACAAGGTTAGTGGTTGCAGCGGTTGAATAACAAATGAATGAAGGGGTAGTTTCTAAAGAAACTGTGGTGCTGCGTCGGTGGGGAAGTAGTATACAAAAATTTGGTTTTATCAACGGAGTTGATGATGTAAATTGGCCACCGTACAGAGATTCTAAAAGCTGACGTTTCGAGCGTTAGCCCTTCGTCAGAGCGAATGAAGGGATTATGGGTTACGTGTAGTTTTTACAGTTTTTACGAGAAGATGGCTAAACAGACCACTTCCGGTTAAAGTTTCAACAAAGCGTGTCTGCAAAAATCAGCCATTTAATTTCGATTATCTTTTTTCCTTCCAAGTTATGGTTAAAAGAGACTCTGAAGTTAATTGTCACCGAAAAGACTTGCCGTTAATAAGAAATTTTTATGTGATTGTTTTAGGACCGATCAGATAGTGGTCCCACAGCGGTTATAAATTTCTTGAAAGAAGTCTTGAAAATTACGGACAATAGAGCCGCTGCGAAAATTCTTTATTTACCTAACAACACATCTCTTGCCGGTAAATCACAATGCAAAATTGCATCTTTTTTGTCCAAACTGCAATGTTGAGTTTATCTCCTTTGTTCAACTCGTTCAACGTATCACGTCTGTGGCCCGTAGCAATGAAGCGCTAATTAAATCAGGATATAAGCAAGCTTTGTAGTTCCATTCAGTAGTACTATAACCCACCTGTTTGGGCTTTAATATTTTCTGAAGAAAAAAGAACTTATCGGTCTCTTTAAAAGCAACCACAACATCTGTCGTGACACTACTTGAGACTCGTTTTGAACCTGTAAGAAATTTCGAATATAATTCAAGCTAATCGTCTAACACAAATTGCAGTCACTCTTCCAGTCTATTTGGAAAGTGTCTGGATAAATTCACTTGCAAAAAACGCTTACCTGGCTTCACTTTTACAGTCATGCCCCTTGCCTACAATCCCTTAAAAGTGAGGTAACATTAGAAACTTTAGCCCCAGCGATAAATTGGTCGCAAGTGCGTCGTTGTGAGTTAGATATACACAGGTCGATTAATACCGTACGTGACGAGGTCATTTTAGTTTGTTGGCTATGATTGACTTGGAATTCAGTTGTTTTCTCGTGCAGATTCGTTTTCTTGATATTGCAGAGAATGATTATGATAGAACTTGTATGAGGACCTCAATGGCATGATTTGTTTACTGAATATTTATTCATACACAGTGCCCCAGTGTAAATGGCTCACGTATGTTGTAAATGATTGATAAGGACGTCCAACACGGTCCGTTTTCGCCGCCAATCCGCTAAATTGCTAGAAGATTACTCACGGGCACTCTTTCCCTTTCTCTATCAGTATTTTCCTTTTGTTGCTCTATCAAATAGCACAAATCCATGGTGGCATCCATACTGCATATATACCCAAAGATAGGACAGGGATGGAGTGGGTTATCCTTCCGGTAAAGACTACTGTTTTGGCAACTTGGGAAATAAAATATTTCAGCTTTCTTGGAGCCCTTAAGGACTTGGGGGTCTTTTATGGCACCCGTAGCTGTAGATCACATGAAAAAGTAAGTCTTTATGGACTCACACTGAATTGCTGACCCTTAACTCTGGTTTCGGTAATAAGAAGCAACCTAGGCGGTAATCGCCATGGAGGGCCATTATGCATGCTGTAGGTGATAAGGTAAGTCGTCACAAGGCCTAGTGTCCGCTCGTACCTGCTGGAACTTAAATTGGTTACTGCTCTTCTTTCCTGGACAGGATAATAATCACTGGTGCCCATTTATACATCTGGGCGGAGAGAGGCACTGTTAAAGAAAATTGCCTTCCCAAGACGACATGTCAACGCCCTAGTAACTTGGGGCCCTTTTCTGGAAAGTCCCGAATACTTTTCGGGCCCGAAAAGCTATTTGTGAAACTGCCAACCACTTGTTTTAGAAAGCCTATCTTTTAACGTGTTTTCAAGGCAACAAAAAGGAAAATGACTGTGAAGTTTGACGACTTAAGTCCTCTCCGTTCTAGAGATACAAAGGGAATTGTGACACCCGAAAATGGCCCGTAAAGTTTCGGGACTTTCGAGAAACGGGCCCCAGGACCGCACGATGCAGAGGCTAGACTGCTAACGCGCTATGCCAGTTCCTTTTTGTGTAAAATCCGAATGTAATGTGGACTTTAATCTGTGCTAAAT
>NC_090892.1:7301781-7314281 GCF_036669925.1 Montipora capricornis
AACGTTGGCCGTGTAGCACTTATATTTTAAACAGAGTTAACTGAATAGAGGGTAATGTGAAGTGCTAGATTTCTATCCCATATGAACCATGTGAGCGTTAGCCCTACTGATGGAAATGGGCCCACACAAGAACAGAGAAAAACTATGACCAGGGTGGGAATTGAACCCACGACCTTCGGGTTAGATCTCCGCCGCTCTACCGACTGAGCTACAAGGTCAGACGGGAGCAAGCCGTGGGAACTGAAGATTTGTAGCTTTCTCTCCATCTAGCCACCAACTTTATTCTTGGAATGTTGATACTCACTTTTCAGGCCGAATGAATAAAAGTAATCATGAAATTACTGCAATTACGTGAAACAAGAGATTATCGTGAAATAGTACTTTTAGATAACGTTCTCGTATCAGACTCGTATCCGTCGACGTCGTCCTTTCGTAATCTCCCTTATGCATATGTTTTCGGCCTCACCCTTTATTTATTCAACTTGTGTGGAAAAACTTGCGAATTTATTTACCTCAGTTAAGAAATCGAATAAGTGGTGAATAACTTTGAGCGTTTTCTCAAAATGATTTGAACCCAGGAGTTACTTACCTCGATTGATCGTCTGGGTAAAAAAGAGTCCTGGGAAGAGCTGTTGGCTGTGAATGACGTTTCGACAACCTGAGCGGAAGTCATCTTTAGAGTCAAGTGACGGTTGGAAACTAAACGAATGTAGTCATGCTCTGGTCTGCGTTAAGATTGGTAGTTGGGTTAGTTTCTTTCCAACTACCAATCACAACACAGACCAAAGCATCACTACATTCGTTCGAAATTCCAATCGTCAATCGTCACTTGCAATTGACTCTGAAGATGATCTCCGCTTAGGTTGTCGAAACGTCAGTCACTGCCAACAGTCCCTCTTCACGACTCATTTCACCCGGACGATCAAATTTCATCGAGGTGTTAACTTTTTTTCCACTTGTTAGGTGAAATAATGGTTTATCGTATCCCTCCGACAGTATGAATTCAACACTTACGGTGGTCATTTCTTACACGCCAGCGTCAGTTGACTTCATGCCACAGGTTTCCCAAATGAATGCATGTGGTTCCATTACCAAACGATACAATAACCTCAATGATATTACCAATCTCGTTTGATTAGTCGTGACTGCCAATTTTTGGCACATTGTTTTTCAAAGACCCTTCAATTTATTACACGAGTTCCATAACCTATCGTACGGTGTTAATAGCTCAGTTCAAAGAAAATAAATTCACGAGTAACACACAAAAATTGCTTTGCAGACATGTCTCGGAATGTGGTATGCATCTTCATTTTAATCAAATTTTATGTTTTTTTTTTTTCCACTTCAGACTTCACCCGACGCTTCAGCCGTGTATGAAATTGGAAATATGTGTGAGAGTACCGAGGAGACGGCCCTGACCTGGAAGATAATATACATGTGTGAATCTGCTGTGATATTTATCCTCAACCTCTTCACCCTGATCGCCTTTGCAAGAAATCGTCACTTACGCAAGCGCACTATGTACCTTGTAATTAACCTGACTGTGGCTGATTTACTGGTCGGAGGAGTGTCAATACCTTTAACTTCGTTTCTGGATCCGGGGGAAAACCCACCCATCCTGGAACATACCATTTTGCTCTCCCAGTCTCTACTTTTCCCAGCTACGCTGATTAACTTATTGTTGATTGCGTTAGATAGGTTACAAGCAACGCTATTTCCCTTTCGACACTGTTTAATTGTACGAAGGTTTTATTGTAAAGTCATTGCTGGCAACTGGCTTGTCGCCTTGTTAATTGCATGCACGATTCACATTGTTCACCTTCTTTTCCAGATGCTCCCAGAGTGTGCATATGTTTGTATCACTTTAATCATCGCTATCATCATAATTGTCTGTTATGTTAGCATTGCGGTGAATGTCAACAAAAGGAAAACCCATCACCATCATTTAGGTGCCATTTTTTCAGAAACAAAACTGTCTCTCACTTTGTTTATAATGACGGCTGCATCTGTGCTAACCATTCTACCACTCACCATTTTGTGGGCCTTCGAGTGCGGAAACAAATGCCCTGAAAAAGTTGTGGGGCGTAACGTATTGGAAGCACTAACAGCGTTATATTTTGTCAATTCTATGGTCAATCCGTTGATATATGCCCTACGAATGCGAGAATTCCGAAAAATATGAAAGCTCTTTTTTGTAAAACTTCACGGCAAAGTCGGGTTCAACCACATTAAGACAGGTTTGGATATTAAATAAGGACGTCAGAATTCCCAGGAGAATAAGTGGTTAAGTACTGTTTATTACACAAGCAGGAATGTTTTATCGGTGTTTACACCATGAGGCGAAGCCTAGTGATTTTAGTCTATTAAATAGACCGAATAAAACACGGCTTCAAAAACATTCGATCCACAAAAACCGTGTCCCTCTGGACTCCGAAAAAAGGTTTAAATAATTATTGTCAGGGGAGACATTAGCATACAAGAAAAAAAAAAAGCTATCATGCCTTATTAGTATGCTTTATATAAACAATTCTAAATAAATGAAGAGTGTCTTACCAGTCATTAATTTAAAGATCATGCATGTGATTTGATAGGCTTTTTCGCTCATGAATTATTAATAAATTTGTGTCCTCGCCTTTATGTTAGTTAACAACGAAATAATTATTATTTACACAATAATACTGAATTACAGATTCGGGTGAGCAGAAATATGTACTGCATTAACTGTTAATGTTAATAGTAATGAAACTTCAAACTCGACTGAATACATGCAACTAGGTTACGAGCGAATTTCTTGGTTACCAAATTTAATCGTAATCATTACAAGGAAACAAATTCAACATCACTTCAACTAAATCCAGGTGAATGCGTTCCAGTTATCCACAGATGCTATAATAATCGCTAAAAAAAAAAAAAAGAAGAAAAAAAGAAAAAAACTCTCTAGAGCTTCGGAAAAAAACTTGGCAAATTGCAGACATTTTACGTGTCTCGTGTTATTTATGTCTTCAGTTGTCTTCAACGAGTTTAACCAAGAGTCCGTAAACTATAATAGATCCGCGTTCCTTTGTCGACCATTCAATCTCCTGATTACTAAACTTCGGGTCGATTTCCGAAGTAGCTCCAATAGTCTGTGGCCCGACTTGGTAACTTTGTGGGTTAATGCACAGCTGAAGAACGGCTTTGGCAGACAATTTCTGTTTCGTCTTCGGGTCCTCAAAACTAAATAAAGAAGAATTACATCTATCACTTACGAAATTACACGCCGTGTAAATGCAACGAAATAGACGTGTGATTTACCGTACTGGCCCAAACGCAGTGATGATCCCCAACACTAGAAATGTTTTGCCTTTGAGAGTGAACCGAGGAGACGCAACTGCAAATGCAGAACCTCGGTAGAAGTTGAAACCAAAATAGAGTCAGCCCCACCCGACATTTTAAAAAGACAGTGAATCAAACCGCGCCCGCGAATGTCACCTGCTTCCTCGCTTTTGCGTTTTTCTTGTAAACGTTTTCGCTGGTGCCTGCACTTTGGAGGGTATTCCTTTAATTCTTCGCTAATCGCGTCGCAGGTACAGCACTGACACAACTCAACAAGGTCGAACCGTAAATATGCGTTGCTCGTGTGAACCCTCCAATATAGGAGCACAATACACAGATAATTAACATACCGGGGATAAGCAGATTACCACATTCAAGAATGGGATTGATGCTGTCCACTCTTGTACCATGAAATGCCACATGCCACTTGTAAAAGACACCTAGGACTTGGGCTCGGTGATGAATTCTTAAAAAACAAAATGCTACTTTACGAGGAAAAACGGCGGAAAAGTTAATTTCAGAAATAAATCAATGAATGCCTTGCTTTAACCTTCTCCACATACCGCTGATTTTGAACATTTCACGTGACTGTTTTCTTTCGCAGATCAAGAGAGAATGGCCAAGACAACAACAGTGGCAGTAGCTGCTAAAATAGCCAGCTTTCAAACGCTGCTACGCGAACCTTGAAGTCTTTACCCTTTATGCGCGGTTTTTGAACACTCCTAAAACGTGTTTTGTTAATTTAATTTAAATGCGCGAACCGCTAACTTTTTGCTTACTTAAGCCCAAACCGACACCACCCGATAGGAATCCCATAATCCTTTGCAGGTGTCCCTCGACTGTAGTAGAGTTTGTCTCCTCGGGTAGCATGACACTCAGTGCAGAAGCATCTGTCGAACTTTGGGTCAAAGATGAAATCTGAAAAGAAATGTTTCATAACACAAAGCAAATTCTACTTTTAACACTTCTTCTAGCAAGCTGCGATATTTTCAGCAAACCCCTTAAAAGTGATTTGTTTTCTTTACAGGGACCTTTCACTCTACCAAAAGTTAGCGACAAACTTTAACCCGGAGCAGTAGCTCATCAAGGGCAGCCTCTATCTCCAATGCTTGGACAATTCTTAAAATAAATACTAGTTTCTGGGGCTCACGGATTTAACGTTAAATCGGTGAGCCCCAAAAATACAATTCTCAGCGTCGTGCAGGATTTTAGTCATGCTGATCCTACATGTACTGTTGTGTAGGTGTTTTTCGCTGTTCACACCCAAGGAATTAGTTTTCAATGGGAAGTATTGGAATATTATTGTAATTTTCGAGCGTTTCCATGGGTAATTCTATGTTAATGTCTCCGGAATTCTCTTTTTTTTTTTTTTTTTTTTTCCTTTCCGAAAGATGGCCTATGCTTGCGTAAGCGATGTTTGTCCAAAAAAAACATAAACATTTTTGTAGTCCCAGGAACCGCGCGTGTTTAAACTTTGTTCATTTCAGTCAAACCACCGATGAATTTGCCCCAGGATTTGCGAAAAATGACTGAAGAAACTCTACCTGATAGCTGGAGA
This sequence comes from Montipora capricornis, assembly GCF_036669925.1. NCBI lineage: Eukaryota > Metazoa > Cnidaria > Anthozoa > Scleractinia > Acroporidae > Montipora > Montipora capricornis. The sequence goes on from NC_090892.1 coordinate 7,306,655, forward strand.
GATGATTTGAATCTGCGACATTTCTCTTGATAATCGCAACTTGTTCGCTGCTGCGCTCTTGACACACCCGTAAGGATAAAGTACATAAGTTTAATTACTTCGAATATATATCACGACAGCTGAAGGAGGCATAAGTTCTTGGCTAGTGAAACGTTGGCAGTAAAAACTCTACCTTTATTAAATGGATCAAACTTGCTAGGCCCATTTGCTCAAAAATAACCGCGATTTAATGTGAAGTCTTCATTATGAAGTCTTTACATTAAAGAATTCACATTAATACCAACCGAGATTTGACTTTTACTAAAAAAGGTCTTAACAATGAAATTTTATGCTGAAGAAAGGAGGAAGGAAAAAGTGGCCGGAGGAAAAAGTGAGAAGAACATTTTTAACCAGATACTGAGGAGTAGCCCTGGCCGCAGTTGTTCGAAGGGTGGATAGCGCTATCCATTGAATAAATCACTATCCACTGGATAACTCAGTTGGCTTTGCTAGTGTCTACACGTTGGATAGTGATTTCTCCTGTGGATAGCGTTATCCACCTTGTGAAGACTGAGGCCTGGGCACTTATGTCACTGCTTACATATGATTTGTTGTTAAGAGCTTTTGTCATTAATCTAGTTACCGTTTTCTCATTTTTTTTTTTTTAATTTTCAATTCAAAATTTGCCCAACCGTCATCCTTGTATATGTCTAATCTCTTTGTCGGTCTCACTCGATTTTTTCAATCAATGTTTAGAGCTCCTTGCACGCGTGCAATCGATCAAGTGCGACGACTGCTGCGTTCTATTTGGGTTCATTAAATATACATGCTACGTATATATAAACCCAATCTCGTCCCCCAGAGGTTCAATCGTTTTGGTTGGCACCAACACTTAGGTATCGCAGTAAAAGAAATACGATCAGATAGCTGAACGTTTTAAATGATGCATGCATCTGCAGCTTAAGGTGCGCACGGATGAAAATGCATTGCATCGACCAGCGCCAGAATGCAGATGTGATCGGCTCTTTCTTGAAATCTCTCACAGATTCGTAGAACTGAGGGATCATGAAGCCACAATGTACCTTTGAAACATACTTATCCTGATAAAATAGCTATAATGCATTTGCCTCATTTATTATTTCGACCAACATACCACCTTCCACATTTCATGGCGCGTTGTTTTGCAGTGCAATCCTATCCCCCTGATCTCCCTGGTTGTCTTTTAACTTTCTCGTTGACTGATACCTTGAATGTTCGTGGTGTCCCTCAGCTCCAACAGAACTCTTTTTGCCGCCTCTTTAACTGCCTGGTTGCTGTTTGTGCTTAGGTCTGAAAGCTCTTTGATTGCCTGGGCTGTGTCTTTGATCTTAGCCTTTCCTTTAGGATTCTTTGCTATAACCCAAAGGGCATTAGCAGCACATTCCTTTTCAACGACGCCGCCTTTGTCAATGAGTGACACAAGCAATGCAACGATATCTCGGTCCAACATGGCTTCCAAGTTCTGTTTGCTGACCAACATATCACTGACACCCACTGCGATTTCCAGAGCCGACCAGTTACTTCCCTCCGATCTACTGTACAGATCAGGCTGATAAAAAGCATTGCGCAGCATCTTAAGAATGTAGCTTAGAACCTGTAAAAAAATTCCATTTCCCTTTCATTTTCATTTGCTTTTCCAAACTGTGCATGTGGTGAGAACATTCGCCTCCCGTTAATGTTCCCAGTCACATTTGTGTTGAGGTTGTTGGTTCTCTACTCTTCTTCTAGACGTTTTTCTCCCGGCACTCCTCGAAGACTAATGTTTGATTTGACTCGAGATTAACTGATTTGATTTCATATATGCACACGGTCCCCAAGTGGTGCTTCAGTTCTCACAAAGTAGAATAGTGAATAAATGTATTAGCCAAAAGAAGAATTATTCCGGGTATCCATTAATAAGTTCTCCCAGCCGTCAGACCAAAGAGTAAACTAATCGCGTGACCTCGCGATTCCGGTGCGACGCTCGGGTTCAAACCCCGATGAAGTCCTAAATTTTTCAGGCGTCTCTACGCAATTGCAAAAATTGCGCTCATAACTGCGAAGATCATAGCTTCACCTAATTATTCTAAGAGAACAATAAGCTTCAAAACTTACCCTGGTGTCAGCTTCTAGAAGATTTATCTGTTCACCAGAGCTGATTATGTATGAGAGCGTAACAAGGCCGACACAACATTTTCCATATCATCTGCATTGCGAAATGGCGCGATTCTTTCCTGCGCTCGTAACTCACAAAGAATCTGACGGTTTTCTGAAGCCTTGGCACAGTTATGAAGAATGATGAGTGCTGAAGACACAAGATGTTTTTTTTTCCGTTCGGAGAAAAAGTAAACAATTAGTCGCTTTAGGATAAGAAAACGAGTTCTTCGTCGTGAGCATGCACACTCAAGTTTTACCCTTAATTCAATTATGAGGTCACTTTGTCTGCGAGCAAAGCAAGAATTCTTCCCGACTATGCCCTCGGACACTATTCTCGCTGAATATTACTCAGGCCTTCATGAACAGCCAATCAAGTTTTTGGTGGTCTGCCGGTGGGGTCCCATCATGCATCAGTAACTTGGAGCGTATCATACCATTTCTAAGGACTGCCCATGCAGTCTTTGCAGCGTCGATCCCCGGAAAAACCTTATGGATAGAGCGTCGTAAAATCCTCTTGCTATTAGTGAGCTGACAGCCCTTCTCACACTCCCTCTGTTCTTTCACTGTCTCCCCCTTCACAATTCGCTCTCACGAAGGGATTAACCCCAGAAACGTTAGGTTTCTTTCCCCATCAGGGGTGGTCAGTAATAACTACGTAATTATTTGCGGACAGTGATGTCTTTACGGAAAATCTCAAACTGAGGCCTTGCTGTATTGACCAAGCGATAGCGGCTGATCTCGCCCATAACGTGACTGCCAAAAGTGTTTATACTGTTGTGACGATGGCAAGGATGAAAAACATCGACCAGGGATTAGATGTTGCTCATCAATATTGTACTCCAAGACCAGATAAAAGATGTGGATCAGCTCCAACATCACTGGCTTCAATAACCAAAATGTAGCATTTGTCGGGAGTTCGATTCTGGGGCCCGTTTTTCGGATATATACATTGTTACGGTTTACCACTGAAAACACTATAAAGAATAGGAACGGACTCAAAGTGAATAAAAACTAAAGATCAATTCAATTTTAGTCGTGTTCCAGAACTACATACCCGTGTGTTTTTGTGTTGGCCGTGTTGGAAAGACACCACCTTGCGAATGTCAAAATATCACCCATTAACCCCAAACGGCCATTAACACTCTACAAGAGTCAATTACTCATAGTATCCGAGAGAAAGAAACTGGTATCAGGTTTGTCCCAATCGGCGTCAGGAAAGTGAATCCTTTTAAACCAAGTTTTGTGGGAAATAAAGAATAGACCAAATCGGGTAAGGCCCCGTCCACACGTGTTTGGCGAATCCGGCATGCGAATCGGCAACTTTTGAGGTTTTCTCCGGGTACTCCGGTCTCCCCTCTCCTCAAAAACCAACATTTGACTTGATTTGTGTTAATTGTTAATTTCAATTTACAGTGTACCCAAATAGGGTACCGCGCACCGGTGGCTCAGTTGGTTGAGCACCGGGCTGTTACGCGGGAGGTCGTGAGTTCAACTCCGGCCGGACCAACACTCAGGGTGTTTAAACAACTGAGGAGAAAGGGCTGCCTTTTTAATTACATCTGCAAATGGTTAGACTCTCTAGTCTTCTCGGATAAGGACGATAAGCCGGAGGTCCCGTCTCACAACCCTTCAATGTTCATAATCCTGTGGGACGTAAAAGAAGCCGCACACTTGTCGTAAAGAGTAGGGCATGTAGTTCCCGGTGTTGTGGTCTTTCGTCTGTGGTGTATCATGGTTGGGAGGGTAAATGCTCGGAGATATGAGCTACACCAAGCTACTCTAAAAATCCGAGGGTAAATAATATAAAGATATATGATATGATATGATATGATATAATAGTGGTTCAGCGCTAGAACGACTAGACACTTAAATAAAGTTCCTTTCCTTTCCTTTCCTCTTTTTTGAATCTGCCCTCCTGAGTGGAAGGGTTTGAATCCGCAAAGAAGTTGGAATCGTGTGTACGGGCGAATCCGGATGCTTTCAAATCCGATAACGTTACAAATTCAGATCCAGTCTTTACTTCGTTTATATTCAACATGGCTCCTGAACGAAATGCTATTACGTCTCTTGTCGTCAACTCTAACCCATCCTCTGCCTCTGAAATGACGATTAACGACAATTCCTAATTTTCTCTATTGCCTAATATCGCGTCAATTTACCTATTTTTAAAATCAGAACCCCAATGCCTGAATTCGCAGGACTCGAACCGGGCATAGTTTGACTAATAATCCTTTCATTTAACCACTAGACTACCACATCGCTAACTCCCAAAACATTATTATTATTATTATTTTTAATATGTCAACATTCGTTTTCTTCCGAATGCCGCGGTAAACAGGTATTATCACCCACTTAGAAACAAGTTTAAACAGAAAAAATGTCGGCTACCAAACATCAAGAGAAAGCTAACCACTTTAGAATCAAGCAGTAGACTTAATCACTATTCAGCAATGATTTTATGTAGGAAAATTTGGTTTTATAAAACGTTTTGATAAAGGTCAAATTACCACCATGAATGATTTGGAAAGCTGACATTTCGACCGTTAGCCCTTCGTTCTGACGAACAGCTAACGTTCGAAACGTTAGTTTTCCAAATCGTTCACGGTGGTAATTCGACCTTTGATAAAACCAAATTTTCCTGTTTCACTCCCCCACAGACGCAGCACCACAGTCTCTTTAGAAACTAGAAATTTGTTTAATAATAATAATAATAATAATAATAATAATAATAATAATAATAATATAATAATAATAATGATAACGTAAGTGGATTGACACAATTACTGGGAAAGAACCAACAGTTTACATTGTGGTCCGAAAAAACAAAACAAAAAAAAAAACAACAACAAATAGAAATAAAAGTAAATTAAAAACTATACATTATAATAATCTATAACTTTTTAAAATTTTTTATATAGTTTAAATTATTAAAAAGTTCCATTAATAATAAAATGATCGAGCTTGGAATTATTTTCTAAATTGCAATTTTAATGTGTTTTCTTAAATTACTTAACGTTGTATGGCTTTTGGTACTATTATCTAATGAATTCCATAGTCGAGTACTACTCGCACAAAGGGTACGGTTACCAGATTCTGTTTGAAAGAAAGGAGTGAATAAAAGATTGTTTGTTGACGCCCTAGAAGTATATCTATGCTTATCATTTACAGAAGAAGTATACTCTTTAAAATAGGCGGGGCATTTGCCATTTATAATCTTGTGCATTATGGAAAGTTTCTTAGTCGTATGATGTTGTTAACGGGAATCCAACCTAACTTACTAAAAAGTTGGACTGGATTATCAGAAACACTAGCAACTAAAATTAACCTCGCACATCGTTTTTGCATTCTAATAAACGAAGTAGATTTTCGTTTTTGGTATTTCCCCATACAGTACAGCAGTACTCAAATAATGGTTTAATCAATGCATTGCATAATAATTGCCTTAACGAATAACTAAGGTATGTTTAGCTCTTTTTAGTAAGCAGATTCTAGAGTTTAACTGTACTTTTTTATGAGATAGTCAATATGATCGTCCCAGTTGAGGTGTTTATTAATCTTGACACCCAAACGTTTTTCATCTTTTGCTTCTCCGACTGGAGTACCACAAGTAGATAAATTGAGAGATGGAGTTTTTGACTAGTTCCAATAACTAACTGTTTCGTCTTTTTCGTATAAACTGACAATGATGATTAATGGTTAATGATTTTATACATACTAATTAGTGTTGGTAAATATTCGGTACAATCATCTGCTACCACGAGGCCTAGGACAGAGTAATCTAAATTGACGATAACAGTAAATCTAGAGAAAATTTGGAATTGAATTGGGTACAACATTGAGTGAACTGATTTGGTCTATTGTTTATTTTCCCGCAAAACTTGGTTTAAAAATAGACACTTTTCTGACGCTGATGGGACTACACCAATTTGAGTAAATCTTACTCCTGAGTGATGGACTCTTGCACTCTATCGTTTGCCTACCATAGTGATTTCCAAATTCCCATTTTAAGAACAGAGTCGGCCGCTTGCTTTGTTTTTGGAAATCTTAATTCCGTAAGTGTCAAGATCATGCAACATTATCTTCAACAACCCGCTCCGGCCCAAGCCCTTCGCCATTTTTAAGCTGCCATCGGAGTAGTTCAGTAATACTCTTCGAACCACAGATATACCCAACCAGCCACGTTGCGTTTCTAATCCAGTATCCATCAGCCGACGAAGGAAATTGATCAAGTACACAGGACCACCAATCTCTGCTAAATGGTCACCATACTTTTGCTGAAGCGCTGGGTCATTTGTCTCTCCGTACGGCTCAAGAATGTCTTTGGCGATTTTCACTACTGCAGGGTTCACATCAGTAAACGATCCTTCTTTAAGAATGTTAATGGTGTTGTTCATACGGACCATGATCGAGACATTGTCCACTTGATCCTGGTTACTACTTTGTGTCTCAGCAGTTCCACCTGAAATGATAATAAGCCATGGCCGTCATGATGGGGAAGGCATCTAAGGTAGCTTAATTCAGTTTAAAAGCTCTCAAGTAACGCTCTTATTAGAAGGTATGGCATTACAACGCTGTATCACGTATTAGCAATGTTATGGTTCCATAAGAAACAACAATTATTGCTGAACAAGATGCGGTCATTATTGTGTAATAAGTCACCGTGGCAACGGGGAAACCCTGTAATAATACCCTTTATTTTGTCTTAAGTTGCACATATCTCAAAAACAAACCCGGCGACCCTCATATTTTATTGATGGAAAGTGATCAGAAGGCCAAGATAAAACTTTCTGCAAAGTTTAAAAAATTCTGGTCAGCGGATTCAGAGCCACCTTAACTCTGTGGTTTAAAAAAAATGGCTCTGATTCTGCAGAACAGAATATTTTTAAACTTTCATCTGTCCTACAACTTGTGCCGCAACCGTTTGCGGAAGCAGTCAATGAAAACGTTCCTCTAACCTCCTGCGACCATTGAAAACGAGACAAGTTGCAAGAAACGTTGCATAGTGGAACACCCATAAAGCAACTTGTTTGACGATGTGAGAACAGCGCCTTAATTAATGATGCGAGCAGATGCTCAGCATAAAACATCATAGAAACAGTAAATGTACATACATATGTTAATAATTTTATCAACAAAGCAATTTAACGCGTCAAGACTGAGGCGCAAGGATGGAAGCATTAAAGTCATGATGATACCGCTGGGCGCACCCTTCTTCAAAATCATCGTGACCAACAAAAATCGAGACTTCCCGCATACTTCAAGACAGGAAACCCAAGCAATCACAGGCAACCTAAAGATTAGTGTGATGCCTCGCAGAAGTAATATGATAAACGATATACTATAAAAAAGTATGCAACAAGTTATAGGCTACTACTGATTGCGGGTAGAGACTTTCTAAAACGGAAAAAAATAACGGCTCTTTCCCCACCTGTTATAGTAACTTCCTCAGCTTGCCCGAACAAATTCACAACAC
>NC_090892.1:7326781-7341781 GCF_036669925.1 Montipora capricornis
CCTCTTAGTTACCAGCCCTGTGATACTGTGTTGGTGTTTCTTACATGTACAAAGTATTTTAAGTTTTATAATATTTATTATACTTGTCAATGACAATCTTTCTTTACTTCCCTCTTTATGCAATAGCATGACATCATCAGATGTGGCAGAGAAATCATCTAGGAGATGCTGTTTCAGTCTTTGCTTCTTCCAATCTTTTTGGCCATTTACTGTTAATGAATTTAAAATAAGTATGATCAAGTAACAACATTAATAAAAATGTTCAATTAAAATTAAACCACTCAATTAAAATAAGAGTATGCAAGTACATATGTTGTCAAATGGGTTACTTGATTATGAAAACAGTCAGCCCACCCCTCATCTTTCAGGCAATTGACTCTAGCTCAGCTTGCTATATAGTGAGGATATCAATGACATCACCTATTAATATTAATGTGCCAACTGGAGCCTTATTGGATGCCGAAACAAAGGGTTCTTTTGTTCGGTGGTTGGCTTTTTTAAATATCAAAAGAAATTTGATGTCAATGTTTGTAAACAGACATCTTCCTTATAAAAGGAATTTTATAATTATGAAAAGCAGTCCCCGTTAAAAAGCTGTCAATGTGAAGAAAATCTGGTCCACAATCTTTCATCAAAATATATTTTGTTCAATTTACATGCAAAGTTGAAAATCCATAGACTCCGTACTAAAAAAAAATCTCCATATACACACACACACACAAAGGATTTCAAATTCCAGGGAGAGGAAGGGTGCAGAAAGACCAAAACACTCAAAGAAATCTCATTAGAATTTCCAGATTGGTGAAGGGGTGTCAAAATGCACCTTTTGTGGGGAAGGAATGGACATTTTATGGAACTACACATTGAACAAAAAATCCTGCTAAATAAATCTCAAGGCTTTTTCTAAAAAACAGTTGTCAGGTTTAATTAAGCTACTGCATAATTGTTCAAAATGTTAATGTTGATAAACAAAAAGGAAAAAAAACATTTTATGTTTATTAACACAGCTAATAGATAAAGAATGGTTTCTTCATGCATTTCAGTCACTCTTCAGTCCTACCAATTTGGGGATTTGGTAATGATTAAAATAGTCCCCATAATGGACAATTTAAACAGAGAAGAGACTTGCAAAAAATATTCAAAATCACAAAATGTAGGTGGTAGGATTCATAAATTATAAATTGTGGCATTTGCATTACCTTGGTGCAAGCTTCTCATCTCTTTGCAAAACTGCATCATGCATTGGTACCAACCTCTGTATAACACACACATGTCAAGATGCAGCATGTTTATCTTTGCACCCAGTCCACTTCTTTAACAAAACCTGATCATTATCTATGGCAGTTAGAATGTCTCCTTCTGGCATAGCAGGGAACCATTTAACCAGGATTTCATAATGTTATACTGACGACCCGGATGAAATTTTCCATAAATATCCACTGCCATTCTGCTGCGTGCAATTGAATGCATAACCAGGTTGGATCCAAACATAATGGAACTAAAGTTGTGTTTTGTTACAGTTTGCAGGGGATCAACGGCCATCACTTTTTTGACAGGCATTGTTCTTGTGTCACTAAAGCGTTAAGCCTTCCACTGCACTTTTCAGAATTGATACCAAATATCGTTCAAAATCATCCTTGAATTTATTTTTAGGCCTTTCAGTCTTTTTCGACGCTGTAGAGCCACAAAATCTACACAAGTTTGCCATTTTTTTTTCCCTGTGGGCATCAGCATCCGCCATCTCAACGCCTAGGTTTGTAGGAGTAAATCAATCAAATATGGGTGCCATTATTAACAGCACATCGCAAATCAAAATACCCCCTTGCACATTTTTAATAGATCGTGCACAACAGCAAAAACACGTGAAAAGTCAAGTAAAAGATTTGAAGATATCGACATTTTTTTTGCAAATGCTGGAAAAATCTACAAGTGCCTTTAATCTAACGACAAAGTGGAAAACGTACCTGACTTTGGGGTCAAATTTCATGCACTGTCCCACTTTACAGTTAACATTTCCAACCGTTCAACCCGCTCTGCCACCGCCATCTTTTACAAATGCCAAGAATGTTCCTTTGTTGTCCATATCGAATAGAATTTTGGGTAGATAACCCAACTAGTTCCGAACAAAAAACGAATAAAGTGAAGTGTATACAGAATCCTCCGATTTCTGCAACGGCCGCCATGTTGTGACGTAACACGGTTATCAAAATTAATAACAATCCTGGACTGCTAACGTACTCGCACAAGTGAGAACACCTCTGAACAACTAATAAAAGAATCGCGCTTGAACTCGCGTGGGACCACACAGTGCCGCCCTTTTTCAACACTTTGACATTTAATTGACATTTTGACATGCGAAAGGTTATTTGCAAAGTGGGCGGAATGAAGAATTTAAAGAGCTGCTTATAGGCTCTCCCGCCTCGCCTCGACCCAAGCCCCCACTCGCTTTTCTCACGCAGTTTTTTTCGTTTTCTCGACTATCTGAGAGCCTGGAACAGGCTATATTATTTACGGTCAAGGTTCTTTCGAAAAGGGTTTGATGTGAACTGTCAGAAATTTATGCTTTGTGATTGTTTCCCTTGCACGCACGCAACTGAAATAGAAAGGGTTTCTTGCCTCTTATAGCAAATATGTTGCTTGTTTCAATAAATGTTTCGCTGGAAAATATTTCTGTGAAATTTCCAGCTTTTGTAAATTTATCATGTTGTGTAATTTTCGAGCTTAGCAAATTTGCATACATGTGTTGAAATGTGATACGGGGATAATTTTTGTGGTAACGCGTAAGTCACGAAAATAAACAGGTCTGTTGGAAGCGTGCTTGAGTTCCAAAATCGGCAAAAGATTGTGACGCTGATGAATAATAAAGTAGCTGCTATTACCAAAACGATGGAATTACCTGGTGATAAATAATCTCGTCTTGGAGAGTAAATTTTTGATTTTCCAGAAACAATGGTCAACCTCTGAGAGTTGGGCGATTGTGATCTTTGTGTTGAATTCGCACATTTCTTGTCAAAATTTATAACAATTGAAAGAAAAAAAAAACTAACAAAAACAAAAACCCGGTATCTTGGCATCATTTGACACAGATGCTTCACTGTTTCGCGAGTAAACATGCCGCGGTAACTTGATCACTGCGCCCGCTGAATTCGATGTGCGATTTACTCGGTGCAGCCAAAAGTACAATTACAACAAAACAACTAAAATCTCCCAAAATGTTTTTCGCTGATGATAACTTTTTATATTCGTGGTTCAAAATTAATGTTGTTTTCATGTCGTGAATTTTGTTACCGATGGCAAAATATTTTATTCTCGATCGACCGTCCTGAAACTTCCTTCTGCTCTTCTTAAAAACTGTGTATCCATATTTATTTACTTTTACATCAATATTTGTATTGCATAAAGCAAGCTAACAAAATCTGTATCTTGCTTGGTTCGCATTTGAAAGCATTAAAATAGAATTAAAATAGTCCTTTGCTTCTGTTACTGAGTGGTATATTTCTTAGGTAGCCCATCCAAATACTAACCCCTCCGGACAGCGCTTGAATTCAGCTTTTATCTATGTTCACAAAGCTGTCAGGTGCTGTCGGTGCATGCTTACATTTGTGGTGGAAAGAAGTTGCATGATCAACTTGTCAGCCCAGAAGCCAATGTTTCTCGATTCCCTTTTATTTTCTTCAATCTTTCTGGGTTCAGTACTTTGCTAGTAACCACATGTCTTCTCAGGCTATTTACCCAAGACTTCTACCATGGCACTACAATGATAGACAATACCCAAACAATATCGTGCACTGCTAGAACTACATATTACGCAAGGACAACTTGAATCTCCTGGAAGACAACACACAGCTCAGTTGACATTATGGAATAAATCGCTTTGTTACTTCACTACCACACGTAAGCAATGCGTGTCAATTTTTTTAAAGAGGACAGGAATTTCTTCTTTCTGACAAATGATTAATTAATAGGCCGGTAGCCAGGTTTTTAACCTCAGACAAGGCGCCTCCAAAGGCGTATCCGTGGAATGCGCAAACAGTTAACACAAATTGTCCACTTACAGTGAACTTCAAGTACAGGTAGACTTCGGAAAATGGCGAGAGATTACCAGAAAGATATAACTTGAAGTTGTCTGTTGTAAAAACTCATTATTAATGTTACTAAACAAGGAAGCCCTATTAGCGGGTTCTCGGGATACGGGATCTTTCATTTATTTATTTTTTGGAATGAGGTTTTATTTAAATCCTACAGTTTTACCTCCTTCCTTAACTCCGTTCATCCAAAAATTACAAGATCAGCCTTAAATCTTTCGAAAAACTTATTACAGATCACAGTTCAACAACTTATCATCCTCGGCCAGTTGTTCAAAAGCCGATTAATGCTAATCTCAGGTTAAAAATGAACAAACGAGTTTTATTCTCTACTCCCAAATGCTGTTCAAGGCTGATATTCCGTGAAACTTTACATTAGAAGAAGTCAATAAGCAAAGGAAACTTTCACCAAAAAGTTGAAAACATGAAACAAAAGTTTACGCTAATCCTGGATTAAGCTTTCGAACAACCGGGCCATGTATTCGAATTCCGGTCCCGTAATCCTGGTTTAGTTTCTTGCAAACTGTTTAAATCTGCCGTGGCGAAGACAAGAAGACAACATGTGTACTCCATTTCTCAGAATGCTAAAAAATGTAAAATTCCGTAATTGTGCGTTCTATAGTCCAGTCCAAAGTTCTAGTTTTACAATTCCATAATCTTGATTTCAGTATCAGAGTAACTTGGTACGAAACGTTTCACAATAACTTGAAATCTCGTCAAGAAAAAAGCTTAAATCCAGTAGTCCAGTCTGGGTTGAAATCGCCAAAAACTCTTTCTATTATCGATTCAAAACTCAACAAAAGCTACAAGTAGTAAATAGTTCTCACAAACTACAAAAGTTCGTTATGATTCTACACTCGAGCTGAACAAAAAACTATCAAACACGAAAACAAAAAACACTAGTGATCGCTTCTCGAGAAAACACTGTCTAGTTACTGCACTACCACACGTACGCAATGCGCTCCTACTTTAAAAAATATCCCGCATCCCCTCAGTTCCCCCCCCCCCCCCAGCCAAAAATCCCATATCCCCACAATTTTTTTACCAAAGTTTTCCCATGTCCTGATCGCTTAGATTTTGTTAGCCTACCTTACATGTATGCAAAACAAATATTGACGCAAAAGTAAATAAATATTGATATGTAGCTTTTAAGGAGAGCAGAACGAACTTTTAGGAAGTGTCGATCGAGAATAAGACAATTTGCGAGATGAAGCCATCATAAATTTTGTGCCACGAATATAATATAACTTACCAGCGAAAAACATTTCGGGAGATTTTTGTACGTTCAATCTGAGTTCAATTTTTCTATCGTACTTTTGGTCGTACAAGTAAAATCACAAAATCGAAAGTGACATGGATTTTAGCGGCCGCCTGTGATCAAGTTACCTTGCGTGTCAGAATACTGACAACTCACGAAACAAAGGATGCATCTGTGACAAAATGACGGCAAGACACCGGGTTTTTGTTAGTTTACTTTTTTTCTTTCAAGTTTTAATAAAGTTCGACAAGATACATGTGCGAATTTAACACAAAGATCTCAATCGTTGATGTTAGCCCAGGTGTCAACTGAAGTTAAGCTCCTCCGAATGAGGTTAGTACTTGGATGGGGGACCGCTGCGAAGTCCCCGTAACGAAAATCAGTAATTCGTTTTTTTTAAACTTGATTTCATTTTTTATTTTGTTTGGCCGTTGAAAGCTATTTTCTTATTTTCTTTCTACGTTAAAACGGCTGAACAAACCGGTTCCCAAGAAATATTGGAGTATTCGTGCTATGCAAAATACTTCTAATGAAGTAATCGTTCTGTGCAAAATGCCGTAATGTTCACAGCGGAACATACAAGTATAATTACGAAGCAAGATCTAGAAATAACGTAGAAAATTCTTCTTACCTTTAAAGCTTGTCTTTCTCAAAGAAAAAACATCTGTCCACTTTATCGAATATTTTAATACTGTGTCAATCATGGCCGGCGGAAAGATTCGACAACAAATAACCGCTTTTAGTCGTTGCAAAAGAACTGTGTCACGGTGCCCGAGTGGTCTAACGCGCGCACATATCGCGAAATGCAGGGAAAGTATATGGTTTCTAATTGGGGCAGGGAAGTTCGAAAATACTGAAGGGTATAAGGGTAAATTCACCCGATCGGAGCTTAATTCAATATCCGTGGCGTATGCACATTTGTGACTATCAACAAAAAAAATAAAATTTGGCACCAGCCCGATTTTAAGACGTGGTATGCCTTCGGCATTCCACGTAAAAAGGATCTGTTTTGTCGAACGAACCTGTAAGCCAAAGGTATGACTTCTGGGTGACCCCTAAAATAGTCTTAATGACCCCCCAACTTGAAAATAATTGCCTGGAACGCTGCACGTACCATTGCCAACCCAGTGTACCCTCACGAGGAGGGTCTAGTTAAATTTGATCCTGGTAGTTCCTAGTTCAACTTCTCAGCTGCACTTGTTAATAGCCAACTGGTTTGCCTGCGGCCAGTTGGGATTCTCAACAGTTGCTCTTCTTCTGTTCTGTCGTTTCGTTGAGTGTGTTTTGCCGGCCCTGAAAAACCCTTAGTGGAAGAGATCAATTATGCATGTAATGACCGAGAGATGAGTAAAATCGTGCGTCGGTTAACTTGTTTTTGCATTTGAGAGAGTTAATTAAAGTGCTACTGTGATCAAATTTTTATCCCTTGAGTTTTTTGGTTTATCACATAGAGTACCATAAAACATTAAAAATGCTGTTTACCGTTTGGAAATATCTGCATTGGTTCCGGAGATATTTAAGTTTGAAAAATGTGTTAAATATGCAAATGAGAAGGCTGATGACGTCATTCACCCAACCCAATAGAACATCAAGAATATAAATAGAGCTATCTCGGTCAATTTGCAACAGTGACCATTGAAACTTGGTGAGCTAATAGTTCTGAAGGCAACACACCTATGACTGTAAAGAAATTGGTTCCCATGGCAACTCACTCTTTTCCAGTCCCCTCCAACCTTATTTCAATATTTTGGTGATCTCAGGCTAGAAATACATTTACTAAGGCCACAAACATGACCTAACATCTTTATATGCTGGCAGGATCATGCAGAAGAGGCACCATTTGCAAATATCAAAACAGAACGCCAAAGGTGGTCTGCAAAGCTCTTAATGTCAGGGAGGTCTGGAACCCAGTATGTTTCCATGGAAACAAAAGTGGTATTCTCATATTGTGGAACACATCTACTAGAATCTTAGTGCAAAGAACCAAGCACTTCTGATACAAATTGGCTGAGATATCTTTCTCCATCATACTTGATCAAAATTTGGTTGGGTTTATGACGTCATCACTTGGCTAATTTGCATATTAAGAAAACTTGAATATCTCCAGAACAAAAAGAGATATTTGAAAATGGTAAACAGCATTCTTCGTCTCGCACAGACTACGTGTTTATGTGCCAAAATGGCTTGGATAGGGAAGATGCAAATTTCGTCACAGTAGCACCTTAAGGACTTTTGGACGACCTAATTATAAGTAAAATAGACAACAAGGAGTTTTAACAAAATCGAAGGCAATTCCCCAAAACAACGATAGATATGTAATTGATACGCACCAACAAATTTGTAAAAGAAAATATGGCTATTTTCATGCAAATTTACCGACAATTATTACGACACGAAAAAAAAAACAAATAGTGTCGAATGAAATAAGGTTCTTCACGGTGAAAGTTTGCAATATTCGAGAAAACGTCGTCGTGTAAGTTGATTGCATCTTATGTTCTTATATCATAGATAAAACGTAATATTCTGTTTAAGATAAAGGGCCTGAAACTTGGTAAGCCGATACATCCAGAAGTTAAGACAGTACTCGTCTGTATGGGCCAAATATTGTACGCTTTTAGCCCTTAATTAGGGCAAGGCTTAACTCTTCGAGGATATTTCAAAATTATAGACCAAGAGCTTAGCTGGGGAAAACTTTGGCCCGAATCGTAACTTACGTGAAAATTTAGTTTCACTAAAATTAGTTTTACTAAAATGAATTCCGCTTAGCGAAAAAAGAGGAAAAAAAGAGACTGAACAAAAAAACAAAGTGAACTTGGCAACAACGTTTCGATAAAAGACGACCTTATCGGACGTAACAGTTTAAAAACTGGTATTTAGATATTCATTCTTTATATGTATTTGCCTATCTATAATGTCAAAAAACTGGAATCTACGTTTGAGCTGTCTGGAAGGACAGAGAGCTGTTAAATGTTTAGCACGAGGCAGGTGGAAAAAGCTATCTTTACTGAAAAACCTCAAAACGCGCTATATAGCAAACCAAAAAAGGTTGTAATTTATTTGGTTTTAACTTTTATCGCCCGCAAGCCTCTGTTAACTTTACTAGACAAAATGTTACCGATTTCGAAAATGAGTTGATATTTTTAATTTTATCGAAATACACCAAGACATCTGTCGCATCGTTGTATAATCATGGCGTTACATGTTGTCTTCATGGAAAACAACATTAGCGCCTTTACCGTCACAAAGACACCAGAAAAGGTTTCGCACCTATAGGAGAGCAAGAAAATTGTTATTTATGTTGTTAGTATATTTGTCAGATTTGTTGCCGTCAAAACCCGTTACAGGTTGAATTCGTTTTTACCTAGGTTGAATACGCACTCAGATGGACTGAAAAAACTTTTTTTGGAGCCTAAATTAAGCCTAGGGAAGAATTAGGGTCAGCAACGACTTAGGATAAGTTTTTGCTATTAGAGCGGTTTTCAATTGAGTGTCGAAAGTAATAGACCCATATCGCTCAATGTCCAAACAAAAGATTTTGCCCGTCGAACCTCTCATTCAATGTGAGGCTGGACGGGCAAAGACAATGCAAAGACAAAGCCTTTATTCCCCAAGGACTCCAAAATGGCCGCCGAGTGATAAAGGCGAATTAGCGAATTGCTTTGGTTTTGCATTTCTTCACTCAGTCATTGGTTCAAAGTTCTCGATCCACTTTTTCAACCAATCAGAAATGAAACCAAAACCAATCGTGGCTCGCGCGTGCACATTTTCCCGCGCTTTGTGTTGGCTAGGTGTAATTACTTCGAGTTTTGATTGGTTTACTGGATTGTCTCCGTCCTTTTTGATTGGCCAAAATGACTACTTTGGTTTTGGTTTTACAGGCTTCTGCCTGAGAGACCGGGGCAGACTTGGAAATGAAGGTCGGCCGATTTCGCTTAAAATTGGTACACAACGTACTTATGTCGACTTAGGTAATATGCCAAAGTTTCAGCTTCAACGACTTTTTTTTTTAGCTTAGTTCTGGATATCAGCCCCTCAGGGGTCCCCAGAGGCTGATTTTCAGTGCAATTTTGGCCACTTTTAAATCTCTCTTTTAGCAACATGAAATTAATTTCAGGCAAAAACAAAACCATTTTTTAAATCCCTATCCTTAGGCTTTTATGGGTGAGAACATTAGCTCATGGAAAATTTTCCCTAGCTTGTGGCTGTTATGACAACTTTGGTCATATTTGAAGCATATGAGAAGCAACCGGAAATGGACTGTTTTTCAGACCAAATATTTTCCATGCCCATGTTTTATATCTTGAGGTCTTAGTATCCCTGCAAAGTTCAGCCCTTAGTTTAATAATATCAAGAAAAAAATACTAAGGTTGAGGCTTTTTACTAAGAAAAAAACTTACGAGAAGATGGCTAACCAGACCACTTCCGGTTAAAGTTTCAACAAAGCGTGTCTGCAAAAATCAGCCATTTAATTTCGATTATCTTTTTTCCTTCCAAGTTATGGTTAAAAGAGACTCTAAAGTTAATTGTCACCGAAATGACTTGCCGTTAATAAGAAATTTTTATGTGATTGTTTTAGGACCGATCAGATAGTGTTCCGACAGCGGTTATAAATTTCTTGAAAGAAGAAGTCTTGAAAATTACCGACAATAGAGCCGCTGCGAAAACTCTTTATTTACAGTGTTTACCTAACAACACATCTCTTGCCGGTAAATCACAATGCAAAATTGCATCTTTTTCGTACAAATTGCAATGTTGAGTTTATCTCCTTTGTTCAACTCGTTCAACGTATCACGTCTGTGGCCCGTAGTAATGAAGCGCTAATTAAATCAGGATATAAGCAAGCTTTGTAGTTCCATTCAATAGTACTATAACCCACCTGTTTGGGCTTTAATATTTTCTGAAGAAAAAAGAACTTATCGGTCTCTTTAAAAGCAACCACAACATCTGTCGTGACACTACTTGAGACTCGTTTTTAACCTTTAAGAAATTTCGAATATAATTCAAGCTAATCGTCTAACACAAATTGCAGTCACTCTTCCAGTCAATTTGCAAAGTGTCTGGATAAATTCACTTACAAAAAACGCTTACCTGGCTTCACTTTTACAGACATGCCCCTTTCCTACAATCCCTTAAGAGTGAGGTAACATTAGAAACTTCAGCCACAGCGATAAATTGGTCGCAAGTGCGTCGTTGCGAGTTAGATATACACAGGTCGATTAATACTATACGTGACGAGGTCATTTCAGTTTGTTGGCTATGACTTACTTGGAATTCAGTTGTTTTCTCGTGCAGATTCGTTTCCTTGATATTGCAGACAATGATTATGATAGAACTTGTATGAGAACCTCAATGGCATGATTTGTTTACTGAATATTTATTCATACACAGTGCCCCAGTGTAAATGGCTCACGTATGTTGTAAATGATTGATAAGGACGTCCACAACACGGTTCGTTTTCGCTGCCAATCCGCTAAATTGCTAGAAGATTACTCACGGGCACTCTTTCCCTTTCTCTATCAGTATTCTCCTTTTGTTGCTTTCTCAAACAGCACAGATCCATGGCGGCATCCATACTGCATATAATTATATCCAAAGATAGGACAGGGATGGAGTGGGTTATCCCTCCGGTAACGACTACTGTTTTGGCAACTTGGGAAATAAAATATTTTAGCTTTCTTGGAGCCCTTAAGGACTTGGGGGTCTTTTATGGCACTCGTAGCTTTAGATCACATGAAAAAGTAAGTCTTTATGGACTCACACTGAATTGCTGACCCTTAACTCTGGTTTCGGTAATAAGAAGCAAACTAGGCGGTAATTGCCCTGGAGGGCCATTATGCATGCTGTAGGTGATGTACCGGCAAGAGATGTGTTGTTAGGTAAATAAAGAATTTTCGCAGCGGCTCTATTGTCCGTAATTTTCAAGACTTCTTTCAAGAAATTTATAACCGCTGTCGGAACACTATCTGATCGGTCCTAAAACAATCACATAAAAATTTCTTATTAACGGAAAGTCTTTTCGGTGACAATTAACTTCAGAGTCTCTTTTAACCATAACTTGGAAGGAAAAAAGATAATCGAAATTAAATGGCTGATTTTTGCAGACACGCTTTGTTGAAACTTTAACCGGAAGTGGTCTGGTTAGCCATCTTCTCGTAAGTTTTTTTCTTAGTAAAAAGCCTCAATGTTAGTATTTTTTTTCTTGATATTACTAAACTAAGGGCTGAACTTTGCAGGGATACTAAGACCTCAAGATATAAAACATGGGCATGGAAAATATTTGGTCTGAAAAACAGTCTATTTCCGGTTGCTTCCCATATGCTTCAAATATGACCAAGTTGTGATAACAGCCACAGGCTAGCGAAAATTTTCCATGACCTAATGTTCTTATCCATAAAAGCTTAAGGATAGGGCTTTACAAAGATGGTTTTGTTTTTGCCTGAAATTAATTTCATGTTGCTAAAAAAGAGATTTAAAAGTGGCCAAAATTGCACTGAAAATCAGACTCTGGGGACCCCTGAGGGGCTATATCCAGAACTCAGCTAAAAAAAAGTCGTTGAAGCTGAAACTTTGGCATATTACATAGACCTTATTCATAAATGGCGGTCACATTTATAATTCTTTTGTCCACGTGCAAATTAGCCTACCAAGCCTCATTTTAGAGCAAGAATTTTTTTCAATTCACTGTATGGTATCGAGGCTTGGTTGGCTAATTTGCACTTCGACAAAAGAATTATAAATTAGCCGCCATTTATGAATACGGTCTATAAGTCGACATAAGTACTTTGTGTACCAATTTTAAGCGAAATCTGTCGACCTTCATTTCCAAGTCTGCCCCGGTCTCTCAGGCAGACGCTCTTACGACACTCGATTGAAACTCGCTCTATACATGGATATCGATCGAGTTGTTATAATGAATAGAACTGCGTTGCTGTTTGTCCTTGTAGTGTAGAGGTGAATGTACAGTACTATCGATCTGGAGCTCCGTGTTCGAGTACTGGCAAGTTCTTTCTTTCCGTGGTGTGGGGCACTCCCATATAGAAAGGAAGGGGGGTGCCCGTCGGAAATATTGAAAGGAATCCCTAAGAGGTAGGTAGATCCTGTCTTGTGGGCGTGCATGAATTTTTTTTTCACCGCTAAGAGGTACCAAATTATGGGTTTTAATTAGACAAAATTAAAAATTGTCAAATGTCTCCTGCCATAATTTTTCAGCTCAATACCCTAAAAGGTACCGCTAAAGCTCCTGCTGTGCTGTGGACCTTTTGAGGCTGAACACTCCAAGAGAACTTTTAATTTTAAAACAATTTTTAATCCCTAAAATATACGACGACAACATATACAACATCTGGTGCGTTTTGCTCTGCTAACTGTGAGGTGATTAGAAAAATGTCAGTCACTTCCGACCAACTGGATGCCAAAAAATAGGTTTCCTTGATTAGAATCATTTCGGTAGTGGGTAATAATTCAAGATCTTTGAATAAGAATGGAGTTCAATTCCTGAAAAAGCAACTTCGTTTACAGACAACAACATGGTCGCAAGCAAATAGAGCTTTTCGCACGCTCTGATTGCTAAAACGTGGGAGTGAGTGGCCAAGTAGTAACCGAAAGGAGGCAAACTGGCATACAGTAATCTAAATAGGGAGCCTGCACAAGAATGAGGAAGACGGCTAGCTACGAGAAGGCCATGAAAAACTCTTCGTTTTTCATTTTGGTACTCTTCTTGGCTGTGAAGAAGCCCTGAAAACACGAAAACACGAAGTTTCTAGCCACCAACTTTATTCTTGGAATGTTGATACTCACTTTTCAGGCCGAGTGAATTAGAGTCATCACGAAATTACTGCAATTACGTGAAAAAAGAGATTATCGTGAAATAGTACTTTTAGATAACGTTCTCGCATCAGACTCGTATCCGTCGACGTCGTCGTTTCGTAATCCCCCTTATGCATATGTTTTCGGCTTCACCCTTCATTTATTCAATTTGTGTGGAAAAACTTGCGAATTTATTTACCTCAGTTACGAAATTGAATAAGTGGTAAATAACTTTGAGCGTTTTCTCAAAATGATTTGAACCCAGGAGTTACTTACCTCGATTGATCGTCTGGGTGAAAAAGAGTCCTGGGAAGAACTGTTGGCTGTGAATGACGTTTCGACAACCTGAGCGGAAGTCATCTTTAGAGTCAAGTGACGGTTGGAAACTAAACGAATGTAGTCATGCTCTGGTCTGCGTTGAGATTGGTAGTTGGGTTAGTTTCTTTCCAACTACCAATCACAACACAGACCAAAGCATCACTACATTCGTTCGAAATTCCAATCGTCACTTGCAATTGACTCTGAAGATGATGTCGGCTTAGGTTCAAGTGTCGAAACGTCAGTCGCTGCCAACAGTCCCTCTCACGACTCATTTCACCCGGACGATCAAATTTCATCGAGGTGTTAACTTTTTTCCACTTGTTAGGTGAATAATGGTTTATCGTATCCCTCCGACAGTATGAATTCAACACCTACGGTGGTCATTTTTTACACGCCAGCGTCAGTTGACTTCATGCCACTGGTTTCCCAAATGAATGCATGTGGTTCCATTACCAAACGATACAATAACCTCAATGATATTACCAATCTCGTTTGATTAGTCCTGACTGCCAATTTTTGGCACATTGTTTTTCAAAGACCCTTCAATTTATTACACGAGTTCCATAACCTATCGTACGGTCTTAATAGCTCAGTTCAAAGAAAATAAATTCACGAGTAACACACGGAAATTGCTTTGCAGACATCTTTCGGAATGTGGTATGCATCTTCATTTTAATCAAATTTTATGTTTGTTTTTTTTTTCCACTTCAGACTTCACCCGACGCTTCAGCCGTGTATGAAATTGGAAATATGTGTGAGAGTACCGAGGAGACGGGCCTGACCTGGAAGATAATATACATGTGTGAATCTGCTGTGATATTTATCCTCAACTCCTTCACCCTGATCGCCTTTGCAAGAAATCGTCATTTACGCAAGCGCACCATGTACCTTGTAATTAACCTGACTGTGGCTGATTTACTGGTCGGAGGAGTGTCAATACCTTTAACTTCGTTTATGGATCCGGGGGAAAACCCACCCATCCTGGAACATACCATTTTGCTCTCCCAGTCACTACTTTTCCCAGCTACGCTGATTAACTTATCGTTGATTGCGTTAGATAGGTTACACGCAACGCTATTTCCCTTTCGACACTGTTTAATTGTACGAAGCTTTTATTGTAAAGTCATTGCCGGCAACTGGCTTGTCGCCTTGTTAATTGGATGCACGATTCACATTCTTCGCCTTTTTTTCCAGATGCTCCCAGAGTGTGCATATGTTTGTATCATTTTAATCATCGCTATCGTCATAATTGTCTGTTATGTTAGCATTGCGGTGAATGTCAACAAAAGGAAAACCCATCACCATCGTTTGGGTGCCATTTTTTCAGAAACAAAGCTGTCTCTCACTTTGTTTATAATGACGGCTGCATCTGTGCTAACCATTCTACCAATCACCATTTTGTGGGCCTTTGAGTGCGGAAACAAATGCCCTGAAAAAGTCGTGGGGCGTAACGTATTGGAAGCACTAACAGCGTTATATTTTGTCAATTCTATGGTCAATCCGTTGATATATGCCCTACGAATGCGAGAA
>NC_090892.1:7346781-7356781 GCF_036669925.1 Montipora capricornis
TAATCCTTTGCAGGTGTCCCTCGACTGTAGTAGAGTTTGTCTCCTCGGGCAGCATGACACTCAGTGCAGAAGCATCTGTCGAACTTTGGGTCAAAGATGAAATCTGAAAAGAAATGTTTCATAACACAAAGCAAATTCTACTTTTAACACTTCTTCTAGCAAGCTGCGATATTTTCAGCAAACCCCTTAAAAGTGATTTGTTTTCTTTACAGGGACCTTTCACTCTACCAAAAGTTAGCGACAAACTTTAACCCGGAGCAGTAGCTCATCAAGGGCAGCCTCTATCTCCAATGCTTGGACAATTCTTAAAATAAATACTAGTTTCTGGGGCTCACGGATTTAACGTTAAATCGGTGAGCCCCAAAAATACAATTCTCAGCGTCGTGCAGGATTTTAGTCATGCTGATCCTACATGTACTGTTGTGTAGGTGTTTTTCGCTGTTCACACCCAAGAAATTAGTGGAGATAGAGGGTCCCCTTGATAAACTCCTGCCCGGAGAAAATGGTTGCCCTATAGAAAGCCAACGTTCATGGGATTTGAAGTTATATGTTGTTCGAGTGCAGCTTTCCTTTAAAAACTAAATTATTGAAAAAGGTAATTCCTAGTTCATTATGATAAAAAGAAAATCCGTGAACTCCCGCTTAGAACCAATCATATTGCAGGATATTTACGGAATTGCGCGCGTTCAAGTTCCGAGAAAAATGGGTAAATTTACTTTCATTTTTCTAATTAGCTCCCACAAGCTGATAAAAAAGGCAATAAATTAAATTTGCTTGGGGGAAAGAAAACTCATTTCTGGGGAGGATTCAGGACCTAGTCTAGAGGGGAGGGGGGGGGGGGACCCTGCAGGAGAGTTTTCAATGGGAAGTATTGGAATATTATTGTAATTTTCGAGCGTTTCCATGGGTAATTCTATGTTAATGTCTCCGAAATT
The DNA here is from genome assembly GCF_036669925.1 of Montipora capricornis. Classification (NCBI taxonomy): domain Eukaryota; kingdom Metazoa; phylum Cnidaria; class Anthozoa; order Scleractinia; family Acroporidae; genus Montipora; species Montipora capricornis. The sequence continues at coordinate 7,347,717 of NC_090892.1, forward strand.
CTCTTTTTTTTTTTTTTTTTTTGCTTTCCCAAAGATGGCCTATGCTTGCGTAAGCGATGTTTGTCCAATAAACATTTCTGTAGTCCCAGGAACGGCGTGTGTTTAAACTTTGTTCATTTCAGTCAAACCAGCGATGAATTTGCCCCAGGATTTGCGAAAAATGACTGAAAAAACTCTAGCTGATAGCTGGAGAGATGATTTGAATCTGCGACATTTCTCTTGATAATCGCAACTTGTTCGCTGCTGCGCTCTTGACACACCCGTAAAAATAAAGTGCATAAGTTTAATTACTTCGAACATTTATCACGACAGCTGAAGGAGGCATAAGTTCTTGGCTAGTGAAACGTTGCCGGTAAAAACTCTGCCTTTATTAAATGGATCAAACTTGCTAGGCCCATTTGCTCAAAAGCAACCGCGATTTAATCCGCGATTTAATGTGAAGTCTTCATTATGAAGTCTTTACATTAAAGAATTCACATTAATACCAACCGAGATTTGACTTTTACCAAAAAAGGTCTTAACAATGAAATTTTATGCTGAAGAAAGGAGGAAGGAAAAAGTGGCCGGAGGAAAAAGTGAGAAGAACATTTCTAGCCAGATATTAAGGAGTAGCCCTGGCCGCAGTTGTTCGAAGGGTGGATAGCGCTATCCATTGAATAAATCACTATCCACTGGATATCTCAGTTGGTTTTGCTAGTGTTTACACGCTGGATAGTGATTTATTCGGTGGATAGCGTTATCCACCTTTTGAACGACCGAGGCCTGGGCCCTAATCTTACTGCTTACATATGATTTGTTGTTAAGAGCTTTTGTCATTAATCTAGTTACCGTTTTCTCACTATTTTTTTTTTTAATTTTCAATTCAAAATTTGCCCAACCGTCATCCTTGTATATGTCTAATCTCTTTGTCGGTCTCACTCGATTTTTTCAATCAATGTTTAGAGCTCTTTGCACGCGTGCAATCGATCAAGTGCGACGACTGCTGCGTTCTATTTGGGTTCATTAAATATACATGCTACGTATATATAAACCCAATCTCGTCCCCAGAGGTTCAATCCTTTTGGTTGGCACCAACACTAAGGTATCGCAGTAAACGAAATACGATCAGATAGCTGAATGTTTTAAATGAAGCATGCGTCTGCAGCTTAAGGTGCGCACGGATGAAAATGCATTGCATCGACCAGCGCCAGAATGCAGATGCGATCGGCTCTTCCTTGCAATCTCTCACAAATTCGTAGAACTGAGGGATCATGAAGCCACAATGTACCTTTGAAACATACTGATGCTGATAAAATGGCTATAACATTTGCCTCATTTATTATTGCGGCCAACATGCCACCTTCCACATTTCATGGCGCGTTGTTTTGCAGTGCGATTTCCATCTGTATCCATTTTAGTGGTTTCGTTCCCAAGAATCGTCTTCAGCAAAGATGTAGCGAGCCCGAACTACTAACATCACAAGGTCATAAATTTGACTGTTATGAACACTGCATTGGTTGTTTTGGGTTGTTTGAGTCCGTAGTGTACGCTCTACTGAGAAGTAAATTCATAATTTCAAAAGAAGAAAAAATCCAGATAACACCGAAGGAGAGGCCCAGTCCTATCCTTGGGATATGTGAATTCTTAGATGAAATAAAACTGTGTTTTCGGAGGCGTACGCCTAGGTAGAAGGAACGTTCGATCACAAGAAATAAAAGTGGAATGTTGTCGCCTTCCGATGGCTTCCGGTAAGGGTTTGAATGGGGATGGGCTCGGATGTGTTCCGGTGAGTTCGAGTACTTTCGCACGCTAAAAATAACTTTTGTAAAATTCCCAAATTGTTATCCTATCCCCCTGATCTCCCTGGTTGTCTTTTAACTTTCTCGTTGACTGATACCTTGAATGTTCGTGGTGTCCCTCAGCTCCAACAGAACTCTTTTTGCCGCCTCTTTAACTGCCTGGTTGCTGTTTGTGCTTAGGTCTGAAAGCTCTTTGATTGCCTGGGCTGTGTCTTTGATCTTAGCCTTTCCTTTAGGATTCTTTGCTATAACCCAAAGGGCATTAGCAGCACATTCCTTTTCAACGACCCCGCCTTTGTCAATGAGTGACAGAAGCAATGCAACGATATCTCGGTCCAACATGGCTTCCGAGTTCATATATGATTCATTTCATATACCATTTCATCATTGATTCATTCCTCACGGGACCATTAGAACCCACAAATGACCAGCTCCCAACATCAGTGGCTTCATAGCTCAGTTGGTTAGAGCGTCGCACCGAAATCGCGAGGTCACGGGTTCAAACCCCGTTGAAGTCCTGAATTTTTCAGGCTTCTCTACGCAATTGCAAAAATTGCGCTCATAACTGCGAAGATCATAGCTTCACTTAATTATTCTAAGAGAACAATAAGCTTCAAAACTTACCCTGGTGTCAGCTTCTAGAAGATTTATCTGTTCACCAGAGCTGAATATGTATGAGCGTAAACAAGGCCGACACAACATTTTCCATATCATCTGCATTATTGCGAAATGGCGCGATTCTTTCCTGCGCTCGTAACTCACAAAGAATCTGACGGTTTTCTGAAGCCTTGGCACAGTTATGAAGAATGATGAGTGCTGAAGAAACAAGATGTTTTTTTTTTCCGTTCGGAGAAAAAGTAAACAATTAGTCGCTTTAGGATAAGAAAACGAGTTCTTCGTCGTGAGCATGCACACTCAAGTTTTACCCTTAATTCAATTATGAGGTCACTTTGTCTGCGAGCAAAGCAAGAATTCTCCCAGACTATGCCCTAGCTCGGACACTATTCTCGCTGAATATTACTCAGGCCTTCATGAACAGCCAATCAAGTTTTTCGTGGTCTGCCGGTGGGGTCCCATCATTCATCAGTAACTTGGAGCGTATCATACCATTTCTAAGGACTGCCCATGCAGTCTTTGCAGCGTCGATCCCCGGAAAAACCTTATGGATCGATAGAGCGTCGTAAAATCCTCCTGCTATTAGTGAGCTGACAGCCCTTCTCACACTCCCTCTGTTCTTTCACTGTCTCCCCCTTCACAATTCGCTCTCACGAAGGGCTTAACCCTAGAAACGTTAGCTTTCTTTCCCCATCAGGGGTGGTCAGTAATAACTACGTAATTATTTGCGGACAGTGATGTCTTTACGGAAAATCTCAAACTGAGGCCTTGCTGTATTGACCAAGCGATAGCGGCTGATCTCGCCCATAACGTGACTGCCAAAAGTGTTCATACTGTTGTGACGATGGCAAGGATGAAAAACATCGACCAGGGATTAGATATTGCTCATCAATATTGTGCTCCAAGACCAGATAAAAGATGTGGATCAGCTCCAACATCACTGGCTACAATAACCAAAATGTAGCATTTGTCGGGAGTTCGATTCTGGGGCCCGTTTTTCGGATATATACATTGTTACGGTTTACCACTGAAAACACTATAAAGAATAGGAACGGACTCAAAGTGAATAAAAACTAAAGATCAATTCAATTTTAGTCGTGTTCCAGAACTACATACCCGTGTGTTTTTGTGTTGGCCGTGTCGGAAAGACACTACCTTGCGGATGTCAAAATATCACCCTTTAACCCCAAACGGCCATTAACACTCTACAAGAGTCAATTACTCATAGTATCCGAGAGAAAGAAACTGGTATCATGTTTGTCCCCATCGGCGTCAGGAAATTGAATCCTTTTAAACCAAGTTTTGTGGGAAATAAACAATAGACCAAATCGGGTAAGGCCCCGTCCGCACGTATTTGGCGAATCCGGCATGCGAATCCGCAACTTTTGAGGTTTTCTCCGGGTACTCCGGTTTCCCCTCTCCTCAAAAACCAACATTTGACTTGATTTGTGTTAATTGTTAATTTCAATTTACAGTGTACCCAAATAGGGTACCGCGCACCGGTGGCTCAGTTGGTTGAGCACCGGGCTGTTACGCGGGAGGTCGTGAGTTCAACTCCGGCAGGACCAACACTCAGGGTGAGGAGAAAGTGCTGCCTTTGTAATTACATCTGCCAATGGTTAGACTTTCTAGTCTTCTCGGATAAGGACGATAAGCCGGAGGTCCCGTCTCACAACCCTTCAATGTTCATAATCCTGTGGGACGTAAAAGAACCCGCACACTTGTCGTAAAGAGTAGGGCATGTAGTTCCCGGTGTTGTGGTCTGTCTTCTGTGGTGTATCATGGTTGGGAGGGTAAATGCTCGGAGATATGAGCTACACCAAGCTACTCTAAAAATCCGAGGGTAAATAATATAAAGATATATGATATGATATGATATGATAGTGGTTCAGCGCTAGAACGACTAGACACTTAAATAAAGTTCCTTTCCTTTTCTTTCCTCTTTTTTGAATCTGCCCTCCTGAGTGGAAGGGTTTGAATCCGCAAAGAAGTTGGAATCGTGTGTACGGGCGAATCCGGATGCTTTCAAATCCGATAACATTACAAATTCAGATCCAGTCTTTACTTCGTTTATATTCAACATGGCTCCTGAACGAAATGCTATCACGTCTCTTGTCGTCAACTCTAACCCATCCTCTGCCTCTGAAATGACGATTAACGACAATTCCTAATTTTCTCTATTGACTAATATCGCGTCAATTTATCTATTTTTAAAATCAGAACCCCAATGCCTGAATTCGCAGGACTCGAACCGGGGATAGTTTGACTAATAATCCTTTCATTTAACCACTAGACTACCACATCGCTAACTGCGAAAACATTATTATTATTATTTTTAATATGTCAAGATTCGTTTTCTTCCGAATGCCGCGGTAAACAGGTATTATCACCTACTTAGAAACAAGTTTAAACAGAAAAAATGTCGGCTACCAAACATCAAGAGAAAGCTAACCACTTTAGAATCAAGCAGTAGACTTAATCACTATTTAGCAATGATTTTATGTAGGAAAATTTGGTTTTATAAAACGTTTTGATAAAGGTCAAATTACCACCATGAATGATTTGGAAAGCTGACATTTCGACCGTTAGCCCTTCGTTCTGACGAACAGCTAACGTTCGAAACGTTAGTTTTCCAAATCGTGCACGGTGGTAATTCGACCTTCATCAACACGTTTGATAAAACCAAATTTTCCTGTTTCACTCCCCCACCGACGCAGCACCACAGTCTCTTTAGAAACTAGAAATTTGTTTAATAATAATAATAATAATAATAATAATAATAATAATAATAACAACAACAATAATAATAATAATAATAATAATAATAATAATAATAACGTAAGTGGATTGACACAATTGCTGGGAAAGAACCAACAGTTTACATTGTGGTCCGAAAAAACAAAACAAAAAAAAAAACAACAACAAATAGAAATAAAAGTAAATTAAAAGCTATACATTATAATAATCTAGAACTTTTTAAAATTCTTTATATAGTTTAAATTATTAAAAAGTTCCATTAATAATAAAATGATCGAGCTTGGAATTATTTTCTAAATTGCAATTATAATGTGTTTTCTTAAATTACTTAACGTTGTATGGCTTTTGCTACTATTATCTAATGAATTCCATAGTCGAGTACTACTCGCACAAAGGGTACGGTGACCAGATTTTGTTTGAAAGAAAGGAGTGAATAAAAGATTGTTTGACTCTTTAAAATAGGCGGGGCATTTGCCATTTATAATCTTATGCATTATGGAAAGTTTCTTAGTCGTATGATGTTGTTAACGGGAATCCAACCTAACTTACTAAAAAGTTGGACTGGATTATCAGAAACACTAGCAACTAAAATTAACCTCGCACATCGTTTTTGCATTCTAATGAACGAAGTAGATTTTCGTTTTTGGTATTTCCCCATACAGTACAGCAGTACTCAAATAATGATTTAATCAATGCATTGCATAATAATTGCCATAACGAATAACTAAGGTATGTCTAGCTCTTTTAAGTAAGCAGATTCTAGAGTTTAACTGTACTTTTTTATGAGATAGTCAATATGCATATATGATCGTCCCAGTTGAGGTGTTTATCAATCTTGACACCCAAACGTTTTTCATCTTTTGCTTCTCCGACTGGAGTACCACAAGCAGATAAATTGAGAGATGGAGTTTTTGACTAGTTCCAATAACTAACTGTTTCGTCTTTTTCGTATAAACTAACTGACAATGATGATTAATGGTTAATGATTTTATACATACTAATTAGTGTTGGTAAATATTCGGTACAATCATCTGCTACCACGAGGCCTAGGACAGAGTAATCTAAATTGACGATAACAGTAAATCCAGAGAAAATTTGGAATTGAATTGGGTACAACATTGAGTGAACTGATTTGGTCTATTGTTTATTTTCCCGCAAAACTTGGTTTAAAAATAGACACTTTTCTGACGCTGATGGGACTAGACCAATTTGAGTAAATCTTACTCCTGAGTGATGGACTCTTGCACTCTACCGTTTGCCGGCCATAGTGATTTCCAAATTCCCACTTTAAGTACAGAGTCGGCCGCTTAATTTGTTTTTGGAAATCTTAATTCCGTAAGTGTCAAGATCATGCAACATTATCTTCAACAAACCGCTCCGGCCCAATCCCTTCGCCATTTTTAAGCTGCCATCGGAGTAGTTCAGTAATACTCTTCGAACCACAGATATGCCCAACCACCCACGTTGCGTTTCTAATCCAGTATCCATCAGCCGACGAAGGAAATTGGTCAAGTGCACAGGACCACCAATCTCTGCTAAATGGTCACCATACTTTTGCTGAAGCGCTCGGTCATTTGTCTCTCCGTACGGCTCAAGAATGTCTTTTGCGATTTTCACTACTGCAAGGTTCACATCAGTAAACGATCCTTCTTTAAGAATGTTAATGGTGTTCTTCATACGGACCATGATCGAGACATTGTCCACTTGATCCTGGTTACTACTTTGTGTCTCAGCAGTTCCACCTGAAATGATAATAAGCCATGGCCGTCATGATGGGGAAAACATTTAAGGTAGCTTAATTCAGTTTAAAAGCTCTCAAGTAACGCTCTTATTAGAAGGTATGGCATTACAACGCTGTATCACGTATTAGCAATGTTACGGTTCCATAAGAAACAACAATTATTGCTGAACAAGATGCGGTCATTATTGTGTAATAAGTCACCGTGGCAACGGGCAAACCCTGTAATAATACCCTATATTTTGTCTTTAGTTGCACATATCTCAAAAACAAACCCGGCGACCCTCATATTTTATTGATGGAAAGTGATCAGAAGGCCAAGATAAAGCTTTCTGCAAAGTTTAAAAAATTCTGGTCAGCGGATTGAGATCCACCTTAACTCTGTGGTTTAAAAAAAATGGCTCTGATTCTGCAGTACAGAATATTTTTAAACTTTCATCTCTCCTACAACTTGTGCCGCAACCGTTTGCGGCAGCAGTCAATGAAAACGTTCCTCTAACCTCCTGCGACCATTGAAAACGAGACAAGTTGCAAGAAACCTTGCATAGTGGAACACCCATAAAGCAACTTGTTTGACGATGTGAGAACTTTTGTGGAATAAAAAAAAAAAAACGAGAAAAGCTGCAAGAAAAATTGCCTCCTGTAACAGCGCCTTAATTAATGATAGCATAAAACATCATAGAAACAGTAAATGTACATACATAAGTTAATAATTTTATCAACAAAGCAATTTAACGCGTCAAGGCTGAGGCGCAAGGAAGGAAGCATTAAAGTCATGATGATACCACTGGGCGCACCCTTCCTCAAAATCATCGTGATCAACAAAAATCGAGACTTCCCGCATACTTCAAGAAAGGAAGCCCAAGCAATCACAGGCAACCTAAAGATTTGTGCCTCGCAGAAGTAATATGATAAACGATATACTATAAAAAATACATATTTTCGAGAGAAATGCAATAAGTTATAGGCTACTACTGATTGCGGGTAGAGACTTCCTAAAACGGAAAAAAATAACGGCTCTTTCCCCACCTGTTATAGTAACTTCCTCAGCTTGCCCGAACAAATCCACAACACCGTAAAGTACAGGTGGGATGGTTTTGATTCGTTTTCCAACATTAACACGCCATTTATGAAGAAATGCAGAGTATTGTCTGACTTGTGCATTATCCCCACACGGTCACCCACCTACCGGTTGGTAAGATAAATATGCCGGCCTTAACCATAGGGCAAATAATGCAGTATGACGGTATACATGTACTGTCAAAAAATGTGTGTTACATTGTCTTGTTTGGTTTAAACTCTATAGTAAATTTGATGTTTACATGGCAGATATTGAGATTCTGTAGAAATTTAAGAGCATTGTTTTTACTGTCAAACAGAGTGAAAGTATCATCAACGTATCGAAACCAAATAGAAGGACGACCGGTGTAATTAAAGGGGAACTCCGGTGTAAAAATGAACTTTTTTCTGAGAAAAGGGCAGTTAGGGAGGGTTCCATTTTGACTACCTGTTTAGTCGTCTTGTCCTTCCTCCCGTATATATTTTGGCTAAAGAGGAGCAGAAAATCCAGTTTAGATTTCCGCCATCTTGGACGCTTTATGAGCCGCGTTGTATTGACCAGCAGTTGGCTGTGACGTCATATCGTCAAAGTTTAGCGGGAGTTCTGATGTTTTCTTCTCTGCGGCACCTTGTCTTCGTACGTTCGTGTACTTTAAAATTTTTAAGGCGCTAATTTTCTAACAACTGTCTAGTTACATTTACATCCTAGCTCAATATGGTAAACTGCTGTGGTCCTGGATGTATTAATTACTCAGCCAAAAGCAACGGCATTAGTTACCATAAGTTGCCGCGAGATACTCAGCGGCGGAAAGCATGGCTGGAACGGATAAGAAGGACTAATATGCCTTCACTTGAGAACTGCTGTGTTTGTAGCGATCATTTTTCAGTAGAAAGTTTTGAAGTCAATTTACGTGCGCAGATCACTGGAGTAAAGTGCAAACGGAGACTGAAGGAGGATGCTATACCAACGGAGTTCTGCTTTCGTCCTCCGGCGAAGAGGCCGAGGCTGTCTAGCGAAAATCGTCTTCGACGTCGAAGCCACGAAGAAGTTAGTGTATTTTGTTTATCGTTCTTTTTCAAGAATAGTTATTTCAATCATTCAGTACAAAGTAAAGCAT
>NC_090892.1:7376781-7389281 GCF_036669925.1 Montipora capricornis
GCACATTTCTTGTCAAAATTTATAACAATTGAAAGAAAAAAAAAACTAACAAAAACAAAAACTCGGTATCTTGGCATCATTTGACACAGATGCTTCACTGTTTCGCGAGTAAACATGCCGCGGTAACTTGATCACTGCGCCCGCTGAATTCGATGTGCGATTTACTCGGTGCAGCCAAAAGTACAATTACAACAAAACAACTAAAATCTCCCAAAATGTTTTTCGCTGATGGTAACTTTTTATATTCGTGGTTCAAAATTAATGTTGTTTTCATGTCGTGAATTTTGTTACCGATGGCAAAATATTTTATTCTCGATCGACCGTCCTGAAATTTCCTTCTGCTCTTCTTAAAAACTGTGTATCCATATCTATTTACTTTTACATCAATATTTGTACGTATTGCATAAAGCAAGCTAACAAAATCTGTATCTTGCTTGGTTCTCATTTGAAAGCATTAAAATAGAATTAAAATAGTCCTTTGCTTCTGTTACTGAGTGGTATATTTCTTAGGTAGCCCATCCAATAACTAACCCCTCCGGACAGCGCTTGAATTCAGCTTTTATCTATGTTCACAAAGCTGTCAGGTGCTGTCGGTGCATGCTTACACTTGTGGTGGAAAGAAGTTGCATGATCAACTTGTCAGCCCAGAAGCCAATGTTTCTCGATTCCCTTTTATTTTCTTCAATCTTTCTGGGTTCAGTACTTTGCTAGTAACCACATGTCTTCTCAGGCTATTTACCCAAGACTTCTACCATGGCACTACAATGATAGACAATACCCAAACAATATCGTGCACTGCTAGAGCTACATATTACGCAAGGAAAACTTGAATCTCCTGGAAGACAACACACAGCTCAGTTGACATTATGGAATAAATCGCTTTGTTACTTCACTACCACACGTAAGCAATGCGTGTCAATTTTTTTAAAGAGGACAGGAATTTCTTCTTTCTGACAAATGATTAATTAATAGGCCGGTAGCCAGGTTTTTAACCTCAGACAAGGCGCCTCCAAAGGCGTATCCGTGGAATGCGCAAACAGTTAACACAAATTGTCCACTTACAGTGAACTTCAAGTACAGGTAGACATCGGAAAATGGCGAGAGATTACCAGAAAGATACATCTGTGATATAACTTGAAGTTGTCTGTTGTAAAAACTCATTATTAATGTTACTAAACAAGGAAGCCCTATTAGCGGGTTCTCGGGATACGGGATCTTTCATTTATTTATTTTTTGGAATGAGGTTTTATTTAAATCCTACAGTTTTACCTCCTTCCTTAACTCCGTTCATCCAAAAATTACAAGATCAGCCTTAAATCATTCGAAAAACTTATTACAGATCACAGTTCAACAACTTATCATCCTCGGCCAGTTGTTCAAAAGCCGATTAATGCTAATCTCAGGTTAAAAATGAACAAACGAGTTTTATTCTCTACTTTCAAATGCTGTTCAAGGCTGATATTCCGTGAAACTTTACATTAGAAGAAGTCAATAAGCAAAGGAAACTTTCACCAAAAAGTTGAAAACATGAAACAAAAGTTTACGCTAATCCTGGATTAAGGTAATCGGCTTTCGAACAACCGGGCCATGTATTCGAATTCCGGTCCCGTAATCCTGGTTTAGTTTCTTGCAAACTGTTTAAATCTGCCGTGACGAAGACAAGAAGACAACATGTGTACTCCATTTCTCAGAATGCTAAAAAATGTAAAATTCCGTAATTGCGCGTTCTATAGTCCAGTCCAAAGTTCTAGTTTTACAATTCCATAATCTTGATTTCAGTATCAGAGTAACTTGGTACGAAACGTTTCACAATAACTTGAAATCTCGTCAAGAAAAAAGCTTAAATCCAGTAGTCCAGTCTGGGTTGAAATCGCCAAAAACTCTTTCTATTATCGATTCAAAACTCAACAAAAGCTACAAGTAGTAAATAGTTCTCACAAACTACAAAAGTTCGTTATGATTCTACACTCGAGCTGAACAAAAAACTATCAAACACGAAAACAAAAAACCCTAGTGATCGCTTCTCGAGAAAACACTGTCTAGTTACTGCACTACCACACGTACGCAATGCGCTCCTACTTTAAAGAATATCCCGCATCCCCTCAGTTCCCCCCCTCCCCCCAGCCAAAAATCCCATATCCCCACAATTTTTTTACCAAAGTTTTCCCATGTCCTGATCGCTTAGATTTTGTTAGCCTACCTTACATGTATGCAAAACAAATATTGACGCAAAAGTAAATAAATATTGATATGTAGCTTTTAAGGAGAGCAGAACGAACTTTTAGGAAGTGTCGATCGAGAATAAGACAATTTGCGAGATGAAGCCATCATAAATTTTGTGCCACGAATATAATACAACTTACCATCAGCGAAAAACATTTCGGGAGATTTTTGTACGTTCAATCTGAGTTCAATTTTTCTATCGTACTTTTGGTCGTACAAGTAAAATCACAAAATCGAAAGTGACATGGATTTTAGCGGCCGCCTGTGATCAAGTTACCTTGCGTGTCAGAATACTGACAACTCACGAAACAAAGGATGCATCTGTGACAAAATGACGGCAAGACACCGGGTTTTTGTTAGTTTACTTTTTTTCTTTCAAGTTTTAACGAGATGCTTCTGTGAAGCATACACTGGGTTGCCTGTGGTACGTGCTACAGAAAATCAGAAGGCACTGAATTGTGTGGTATTGAAATACAGCATTGCAGTCTCTGAAGAATAACAAATAAAAGAGAAGTGAGAAACATTGGCTTCTGGGCTGACATGTTGATAATTTTCAAGTTCCCTCACAACTTCGTTTTACCACAAGTGTGCCCTCTGAGCATCTGACGGCTTTCTAATACTAAAGTTCACTGAAGTTAAGCCCTGCCGGGCGGGGTTAGTGTTTGGATGGGAGACCAAAATAATGTACCCCTCTAAAAACGGAAGCATCGGACCGAAAATACTATTAACTCTAACAAATGCGAACTCAGCAAGGTACAGATCTTGTTAGCTTGCTTTATGCAAAACAAATATTGATGAAAAAGCAAATAACTATTGATACACAGTTTTCAGAAAGAGCAGAAGGAAGTTTCCCGGACGGTCGATCGAGAATAAAATATTTACGACATCAAAACAACATTAATTTTGAACCGTGAATATAGAATATAAAAAGTTACGATCAGCGACAAACATTTTGGGAGATTTTTGCTACGTTCAAGTAAATTGCAAAATCGAAAGTGACATGGCCGGAATTCAGCGGGCGCCGTGATTAAGTTACCGCTGTATGTTTACTCGCCAAACAGTGAAGCATCTGTGTCAAATGATGGCAAGATATCGGGTTTTTGTAAGTTTCTTTTTCTGTCAAGTGTTATAAAGTTTGACAATGAAATGAGCGAAGTCAAAACAAAGATCACAATCGCCCAACTCTTATTTATGCAAAGTCAAAATTTACCCTCCAAGACACGTACGACGTTATTTATCACCAGGTAATTCCATCATTTTGGAAATAGCAGCTACTTTATTATTCATCTGCGTCACAAGTTTTCACTGATTTTGGGGCTCATTTTGTTGAAACTCAAGCACGCTTCCAACAGGCCTGTGAACCCTTCCTGCTTACAGAGCAATACTAAAAAACTTCTCCCATATCACATTTGAACCTTAAGCTCGAAAATTCAATACACAACATGATATTATAATTCACAAAGGCAGAAAATACCACAGAATCCTTTTCCAGCGATAATTTTATTGAAACAAACAACATATTTGCTCTTAGAGCCGAAAACGTCTTCCTATTTCATTGCGTGCGTGAAGACAAGAAACTCAATTGTGTCAAATTACCATGTACTTCAGGTAAATACTGCTCACTTTGATTTCGTCTCGACGGGCGATAGGTTGTTGTCGAGGTCCAGTACTCGTCGCTTTTGAGATTCATGCCTAGTTTATCCAACTGACTTTCCATTATTGAGCTCCATAAGGGTATATTTTGTTTAAGGATCCACTAAAACGCCATTCGCGTTGCATGACTTTCGACGCCATTGCAGGCTAAGTTAATGATTCTACTGTGCCCACCAGAGAAATCTACGCAGTTCCACTACCCTCTCGATCCTAAGAAAATACGCCCAGAAGGCTCTATACACAAAGACACCACTTACCAGGGGAGTGACAGGCAAGACTTTTACCGACACGGAAAAAAAAAAAAAAACTAAAAAAAAGAAAAAAAAGAAAACAAACAAACTAAACGAAGACCTCGACTGGGTTTGCCTTATAAGGCAACCCAGTAATAAAGTTCGACAAGATACATGTGCGAATTTAACACAAAGATCTCAATCGTTGATGTTAGCCCAGGTGACAACTGAAGTTAAGCTCCTCCGAATGAGTTTAGTACTTGGATGGGGGACCGCTGCGAAGTCCCCGTAACGAAAATCAGTAATTCGTTTTTTTTAAACTTGATTTCATTTTTTATTTTGTTTGGCCGTTGAAAGCTATTTTCTTATTTTCTTTCTACGTTAAAACGGCTGAACAAACCGGTTCCCAAGAAATATTGGAGTATTCGTGCTATGCAAAATACTTCTAATGAAGTATTCGTTCTGTGCAAAATACCGTAATGTTCACAGCGGAACATACAAGTATAATTACGAAGCAAGATCTAGAAATAACGTAGAAAATTCTTCTTACCTTTAAAGCTTGTCTTTCTCAAAGAAAAAACATCTGTCCACTTTATCGAATATTTTAATACTGTGTCAATCAAGGCCGGCGGAAAGATTCGACCGCTTTTAGTCGTTGCAAAAGAACTGTGTCACGGTGCCCGAGTGGTCTAACGCGCGCACATATCGCGAAATGCAGGGAAAGTATATGGTTTCTAATTGGGGCAGGGAAGTTCGAATATACTGAAGGGTATAAGGGTAAATTCACCAGATCGGAGCTTAATTCAATATCCGTGGCGTATGCACATTTGTGACTATCAACAAAAAAAATAAAATTTGGCACCAGCCCGATTTTAAGACGTGGTATGCCTTCGGCATTCCACGTAAAAAGGATCTGTTTCGTCGAACGAACCTGTAAGCCAAAGGTATGACTTCTGGGTGACCCCTAAAATAGTCTTAATGCAGGCGCGGATCCAGGATTTTGAAATGGGGGGTGAATTTTTGTAATAATGTAATAGAACCAAAGCCTGGTTGAGGTGTTTCAGGGATAAGAAAAAAAAGAGAGAGAAGGACGGCTCAGAAAAAGGGGGGTGAAAATTCACCCATGTCACCTCCCCTGGATCCGCGCCTGTAATGACCCCCCAACTTGAAAATAATTGCCTGGAACGCTGCACGTACCACAGCCAACCCAGTGTACCCTCACGAGGAGGGTCTAGTTAAATTTGATCCTGGTAGTTCCTAGTTCAACTTCTCAGCTGCACTTGTTAATAGCCAACTGGTTTGCCTGCGGCCAGTTGGGATTCTCAACAGTTGTTCTTGTTCTGTTCTGTCGTTTCGTTGAGTGTGTTTTGCCGGCCCTGAAAAGCCCTTAGTGGAAGAGATCAATTATGCATGTAATGACCGAGAGATGAGTAAAATCGTGCGTCGGTTAACTTGTTTTTGCATTTGAGAGAGTTAATTAAAGTGCTGCTGTGATCAAATTTTTATCCCTTGAGTTTTTTAGTTTATCACATAGAGTACCATAAAGCATTAAAAATGCTGTTTACCGTTTGGAAATATCTGCATTGGTTCCGGAGATATTTAAGTTTGAAAAATGTGTTAAATATGCAAATGAGAAGGCTGATGACGTCATTCACCAGACCCAATAGAACATCAAGAATATAAATAGAGCTATCTCGGTCAATTTGCAACAGAGACCATTGAAACTTGGTGAGCTAATAGTTCTGAAGGCAACACACCTATGACTGTAAAGAAATTGGTTCCCATGGCAACTCACTCTTTTCCAGTCCCCTCCAACCTGATTTCAATATTTTGGTGATCTCAGGCTAGAAATACATTTACTAAGGCCACAAACATGACCTAACATCTTTATATGCTGGCAAGATCATGCAGAAGAGGCACCATTTGCAAATATCAAAACAGAACGCCAAAGGTGGTCTGCAAAGCTCTTAATGTCAGGGAGGTCTGGAACCCAGTATGTTTCCATGGAAACAAAAATGGTATGCTCATATTGTGGAACACATCTACTAGAATCTTAGTGCAAAGAACCAAGCACTTCTGATACAAATTGGCTGAGATATCTTTCTCCATCATACTTGATCAAAATTTGGTTGGGTTTATGACGTCATCACTTGGCTAATTTGCATATTAAGAAAACTTGAATATCTCCAGAAAATATCTCTTGAAAATGGTAAACAGCATTCTTCTTCTCGCACAGACTACGTGTTTATGTGCCAAAATGGCTTAGATAGGGAAGATGCAAATTTCGTCACAGTAGCACCTTAAGGACTTTTGGACGACCTAATTATAAGTAAAATAGACAACAAGGAGTTTTAACAAAATCGAAGGCAATTCCCCAAAGCAACGATAGATATGTAATTGATACGCACCAACTAATTTGTAAAAGAAAATATGGCTATTTTCATGCAAATTTATCGACAATTATTACGACACGATCAATTAATTAAAAAAAAAAAAACAAATAGTGTCGAATGAAATAAGGTTCTTCACGGTGAAAGTTTGCAATATTCGAGAAAACGTCGTCGTGTAAGTTGAATGCATCTTATGTTCTTATATCATAGATAAAACGTAATATTCTGTTTAAGATAAAGGGCCTGAAACTTGGTAAGCCGATACATCCAGAAGTTAAGACAGTACTCGTCTGTATGGGCCAAATATTGTACGCTTTTAGCCCTTAATTAGGGCAAGGTTTAACTCTTCGAGGATATTTCAAAATTATAGACCAAGAGCTTAGCTGGGGAAAACTTTGGCCCGAATCGTAACTTACGAGAAAATTTAGTTTCACTAAAATTAGTTTTACTAAAATGAATTCCGCTTAGCGAAAAAAGAGGAAAAAAAGAGACTGAACAAAAAAACAAAGTGAACTTGGCAACAACGTTTCGATAAAAGACGACCTTATCGGACATAAGAATTTACAAACTGGTATTTAGATATTCATTCTTTATATGTATTTGCCTTTCTATAATGTCAAAAAACTGGACTCTACGTTTGAGCTGTCTGGAAGGACAGAGAGCTGTTAAATGTTTAGCACGAGGCAGGTGGAAAAAGCTATCTTTACTGAAAAACCTCAAAACGCGCTATATAGCAAACCAAAAAAGGTTTTAATTTATTTGGTTTTAACTTTTATCGCCCGCAAGCCTCTGTTAACTTTACTACACAAAATGTTACCGATTTCGAAAATGAGTTGATATTTTTAATTTTATCGAAATACACCAAGACACCTGTCGCATCGTTGGATAATCATGGCGTTACATGTTGTCTTCATGGAAAACAACATTAGCGCCTTTACCGTCACAAAGACACCAGAAAAGGTTTCGCACCTATAGGAGAGCAAGAAAATTGTTATTTATTTTGTTAGTATATTTGTTGCCGGTCAAAACCCGTTACAGGTTGAATTCGTTTTTACCAGAAACTCATAAGGGTTTAAACGTGTAACGGCCCCTTGTGTGCTGAGAAACAAGCTTCCGAATATTCAATTTGCTAAGTACCATATTTGGAACAACAACAGCGAGGGGTTTCCAAATATGGTACTTAGCACTGAAACATTCAACCAATCAGTTCGCACTGAATATTCGGAAGCTGTGAACGCGCGTTACACGTTTCAACCCTTATGGGTTTCTGTTTTTACCTAGGTTGAATACGCACTCAGATGAACCGAAAAAACTTTTTTTGGAGCCTAAATTAAGCCTAGGGAAGAATTAGGGTCAGCAACGACAAAGGATAGTTTTTGCTATTAGAGCGGTTTTCAATTGAGTGTGGAAAGTAATTAGCGAATTGCTTTGGTTTTGCATTTCTTCACTCAGTGATTGGTTCAAAGTTCTCGATCCACTTTTTCAACCAATCAGAAGTGAGACCAAAACCAATCGTGGCTCGCGCGTGCACATTTTCCCGCGCTTTGTGTTGGCTACGTGTAATTACTTCGAGTTTTGATTGGTTTACTGGATTGTCTCCGTCCTTTTTGATTGGCCAAAATAACTACTTTGGTTTTGGTTTTACGAGCTTCTGCCTGAGAGATCGGTGGCAGACTTAGAAATGAAGGTCGGCCGATTTCGCTTAAAATTGGTACAAAACGTACTTATGTCGACTTAGGTAATATGCCAAAGTTTCAGCTTCAACGACTTTTTTTAAACTTAGTTCTGGATATCAGCCCCTCAGGGGTCCCCAGAGGCTGATTTTCAGTGCAATTTTGGCCACTTTTAAATCTCTCTTTTAGCAACATGAAATTAATTTCAGGCAAAAACAAAACCATCTTTGTAAAGCCCTGTCCTTAGGCTTTTATGGGTGAGAACATTAGCTCATGGAAATTTTTCCCTAGCCTGTGGCTGTTATCACAACTTGGTCATATTTGAAGCATATGGAAAGCAACCGGAAATGGCCTGTTTTTCAGACCAAATATTTTTCAAGCCCATGTTTTATATATTGAGGTCTTAGTATCCCTGCAAAGTTCAGCCCTTAGTTTAGTAATATCAAGAAAAAAATACTAAGGTAGAGGCTTTTTACTAAGAAAAAAACTTACGAGAAGATGGCTAACCAGACCACTTCCGGTTAAAGTTTCAACAAAGTGTGTCTGCAAAAAAATCAGCCATTTAATTTCGATTATCTTTTTTCCTTCCGAGTTATGGTTAAAAGAGACTCTGAAGTTAATTGTAACCGAAAAGACTTGCCGTTAATAAGAAATTTTTATGTGATTGTTTTAGGACCGATCAGATAGTGGTCCGACAGCGGTTATAAATTTTCTTTTAAGGGATTGTAGGGAAGGGGCATGTCTGTAAAAGTGAAGCCAGGTAAGCGTTTTTTGTAAGTGAATTTATCCAGACACTTTGCAAATAGACTGGAAGAGTGACTGCAATTTGTGTTAGACGATTAGCTTGAATTATATTCGAAATTTCTTAAAGGTTCCAAACGATTCTCAAGTAGTGTCACGACAGATGTTGTGGTTGCTTTTAAAGAGAGCGATAAGTTCTTTTTTCTTCAGAAAATATTAAAGCCCAAACAGGTGGGTTATAGTACTACTGAATGGAACTACAAAGCTTGCTTATATCCTGATTTAATTAGCGCTTCATTACTACGGGCCACAGACGTGATACGTTGAACGAGTTGAACAAAGGAGATAAACTCAACATTGCAGTTTGTACGAAAAAGATGCAATTTTGCATTGTGATTTACCGGCAAGAGTTGCGTTGTTAGGTAAATAAATTGTTTTCGCAGCGGCTGTATTGTCCGTAATTTTCAAGACTTCTTTCAAGAAATTTATAACCGCTGTCGGACCACTATCTGATCGGTCCTAAAACAATCACATAGAAATTTCTTATTAACGGCAAGTCTTTCGGTGACAATTAACTTCAGAGTCTCTTTTAACCATAACTTGGAAGGAAAAAAGATAATCGAAATTAAATGGATGATTTTTGCAGACACGCTTTGTTGAAACTTTAACCGGAAGTGGTCTGGTTAGTCATCTTCTCGTAAGTTTTTTTCTTAGTAAAAAGCCTCAACCTTAGTATTTTTTTCTTGATATTACTAAACTAAGGGCTGAACTTTGCAGGGATACTAAGACCTCAAGATATAAAATATGGGCATGGAAAATATTTGGTCTGAAAAACAGGCCATTTCCGGTTGCTTCCCATATGCTTCAAACATGACCAAGTTGTCATAACAGCCACAGGCTAGCGAAACATTTCCATGACCTAATGTTCTCATCCATAAAAGCCTAAGGATAGGGCTTTACAAGGATGGTCTTGTTTTTGCCTTAAATTAATTTCATGTTGCTAAAAGAGAGATTTAAAAGTGGCCAAAATTGCACTGAAAATCAGCCTCTGGGGACCCCTGAGGGGCTGATATCCAGAACTCAGCTAAAAAAAGTCGTTGAAGCTGAAACTTTGGCATATTACATAGACCTTATTCATAAATGGCGGTCACATATATAATTCTTTTGTCCACGTGCAAATTAGCCTATCAAGCCTCATTTTAGAGCAAGAATTCTTTTCAATTCACTGTATGGTATCGAGGCTTGGTAGGCTAATTTGCACTTCGACAAAAGAATTATAAATTGGCCGCCATTTATGAATACGGTCTATAAGTCGACATAAGTACTTTGTGTACCAGTTTTAAGTGAAATCGGCCGACCTTCATTTCCAAGTCTGCCCCGGTCTCTCAGGCAGAAGCTCTTACGACACTCGATTGAAACTCGCTCTATACATGGATATCGATCGAGTTGTTATAATGAATAGAACTGCGTTGCTGTTTGTCGTTGTAGTGTAGAGGTGAAAATACAGTACTATCGATCTGGAGGCTCCGTGTTCGAGTACCGGCAAGTTCTTTTTTTCCGTGGGGTGGGGCACGCCCATATAGAAAGGACGGGGGGTGCCCGTCGGAAATATTGAAAGGAACCCCTAAAAGGTAGGTAGATCCTGTCTTGTGGGCGTGCATGAATTTTTTTTTCACCCCTAAGAGGTACCAAATTATGGGTTTTAATTAGACAAAATTAAAAATTGTCAAATGTCTCCTGCCATAATTTTTCGGCTCAATACCCTAAAAGGTACCTTTAAAGCTCCCGCTGTGGACCTTTTGAGGCTGAACACTCCAAGAGAACTTTTAATTTTAAAACAATTTTTAATCCCTAAAATATACGACGACAACATATACAGGGGCACCCAACGAATCTGTTCCTCACATTATCTGTTCCCCAGAGGAATCTTGCTGGCTGGCAAAAGTACAGGTGTTTCGATGAGCTGACTGGGAAATTTTGTTATTGATAGAGGTTTTGCCTGGGAATTACTGACTTTTTCTAGCATTTCAACCCGAGCTGGCTGTAGAAACTCTGAAGACTGAGGACGACTAAAAAAAATAAAATAAAAAAATAAAAAAAAAAAGAACCCCTTCCCTCTCCGATCCCAGAGAGTAGTCACAAACATACAACGGCTGGTCAGAGTGATTGCACTTGCGGAAAAAACCTGTTTTGTCCCCGTTTTGTCGCTTTTGTTCGGTCGTTTTGGATCGAGGGATTTGAAAGCGCGCGGAATTCCTAGCTGGGAAATAAATTTGATCAGCTGGCTGGGAAACCAACCAATTTTATCTAGCTGGCTGGGAAATTTCTTGTGTGCCTTGCTGGGAAAAAGGAACAGATAATGTTTTCCCAGCAACACTGAAAAACACCTGAAAATGCCTTAACAACATTTATTTTCATTAACTGGGGTATAATAATACATTTTACAACAAATTGGTCGTTGGGTGCCCCTGCATATACAACATCTGGTGCGTTTTGCTCTGCTAACTGTGAGGTGATTAGAAAAATGTCAGTCACTTCCGACCAAACTGGATGTCAAAAAATAGGTTTCCTTGATTGGAATCATTTCGGTAGTGGGTGATAATTCAAGATCTTTGAATAAGAATGGAGTTCAATTCCTGAAAAAGCAACTTTGTTTACAGACAACAACATGGTCGCAAGCAAATAGAGCTTTTCGTACGCTCTGATTGCTAAAACGTGGGAGTGAGTGGCCAAGTAGTAACCGAAAGGAGGCAAACTGGCATACAGTAATCTAAATAGGGAGCCTACGCAAGAATGAGGAAGACGGCTAGCTACGAGAAGGCCATGAAACTATATATATATATATATCAGTTGTCTTCGTTTTACATTTTGGTACTCTTCTTGGCTGTGAAAAAGCCCTGAAAACACGAAAACGCGAAGTTTCTAGCTTTCTCTCCAAACATCCACCAACTTTATTCTTGGAATGTTGATACTCACTTTTCAGGCCGAATGAATTAGAGTAATCACGAAATTACTGCAATTGCGTGAAACAAGAGATTATCGTGAAATAGTACTTTTAGATAACGTTCTCGTATCAGACTCGTATCCGTCGACGTCGTCCTTTCGTAATCTCCCTTATGGATATGTTTTCGGCTTCACCCTTTATTTATTCAACTTGTGTGGAAAAACTTGCGAATTTATTTACCTCAGTTACGAAATCGAATAAGTGGTGAATAACTTTGAGCGTTTTGTCAAAATGATTTGAACCCACGAGTTACTTACCTTGATTGATCGTCTGGGTGAAAAAGAGTCCTGGGAAGAACTGTTGGCTGTGAATGACGTTTCGACAACCTGAGCGGAAGTCATCTTTAGAGTCAAGTGACGGTTGGAAACTAAACGAATGTAGTCATGCTCTGGTTTGCGTTGAGATTGGTAGTTGGGTTAGTTTCTTTCCAACTACCAATCACAACACAGACCAAAGCATCACTACATTCGTTCGAAATTCCAATCGTCACTTTGCAATTGACTCTGAAGATGATCTCCGCTTAGGTTGTCGAAACGTCAGTCGCTGCCAACAGTCCCTGACGATCAAATTTCATCGAGGTGTTAAC
>NC_090892.1:7399281-7404281 GCF_036669925.1 Montipora capricornis
ACCACATTCTAAATTAGCCTCCTTGATTTTCTCAAGCAGGCATTGGTTTGCTTTCTCAGTGTTAGGCTCTCTGTATACAAGCAATCTAGGGTCATGAAGAATCTTTGTGTGTCCTGCCTTCTCTTTGCCATACACTTTTTTACAGAAATCTATTTCATAGACAGACTTTGGGTCAAGTTTGCGTTTTCGTGGCTGATTCCATGTCTGAAGCCTGTCAGTACAGGTGGTGAACTCCCTCCTCTGCCCTAATCTCACAAACTCTTCAAGTGCAAAGCATAAAGCTGCAAGGTGTTTACAAGAACCATATGGACCTTTCCCTGCTGGACATGGACTACAACAAGCATAGGTGATCTCACCAGCTTGCTCTCCTGAATTTATCATAGACACGTGAAGCTTGTAAGTCAAATTCTTTTTCATATCTGGCAAGCATTCGCACTTAATGTAGATCTGATCTGTGTTTTCTTCTGTCGCAATTTCAATTCGTTGGACATGGCCATGCTTAAAATGCCCAAACGCCTTACTCTTCAAATTCTTGTAGTCTTTATTTCCTTCATCATCAGCTGATTTTCTAGTAATAAAGTAATTCATCATGTTTTCAATAGTGAATGGTGGAAACGTATCTCCAGCTTTCTGGATGGGAGTCCAGTTTGCTGCTTGTGGAAACTCGGGTTGACGAGTGTTTAAGGAGTTCGTGTTTGGCGGGGAAAATGTGTTTATGACATTTGGTGCCAAGTGTTGCCATTTCTCAGTGAAATTGTTTTCCCATCCATTTTTAATGTAACTCACAACTCTGCAGAAAATAGGAGTTTTTCATGTCAGAACACTAAACTTTCAAAGGACCAAATACCCAAGGATAACGATATTTTATCTTAATTGCGCCTACCTGTGCATCAGTTCGCGTTTGCTTGCGTCGCTCGAAGCAGAACCATCTTTTGCTGTCCGTACACGATAAGAAAGCCACGTTTTCAGCGTAGGCTTTAACAGATGGCGAGGGCAGCTTCCATTTAACAGCTGTAGTTTCTCTTCTTCTGAGAAAAACATAAATTCTGGATGGGAACTCATTATTTTTTGCGCATTTCGCACGCCAAATCTCTTACTAGACTCTTCCCTGTGTCTTGATCGAAAGTTGACCCGAAAGCCTCGCTTCCGCGTGCTCTGAACCTAACACCGCTGAAACGTGGGCTCAACTGTAATAACAGCTATTGCATGCAGTACTACCTGCAAAACGTTTGCCATCAAGTGAACGTGTTTAGGTGCAACACAAAGCCGCTATCAGTCCTCCCTGGCCAAACCAATACTGCACCACTGCAGGGGCGTAGCGTGACATTTAGAATGTGCTCGAAACTAGGGGGGTCTCCCCCAGTAATATTTTAAAAATTTGGGGTCTCGCAAATGCTATTTCGGAATATTTCTGAAGGACATTTCAATAAATAAATGCGAAAGACAATGCTACCCTTCTGTTAAGTTTTCCGCAAGTTACAACGCAAACAGGGGATTAGAAGCAAAGGGCAAGACGTCGGAAACTCTGTTATAACATCATCATCATCATAAACTTTCGTTAAAAAAAATAACCTGGAACTGGGGACTGGTGATGAGAATAACACTGTAGGGGCCTTGGAGGGCTTTTACGTATGACAGAAAATATATATATTTTTAAAAATCTACAAATTTTTCAAGTACGCACGTGAGTATTGCGTAAAGGACCCTACGCCCCTGCCGCTGAAATTATGAGTGAAACGTGCAAAATAACGAAAGAACGCCAGACCAAACCACCATTGTTATCGTCATGCAGCAGCTCTAGTAAAGTACACACTCACGTCCAGAAATGCACTCTAAATTTTGGTATCCAACACGAGTATCCTATTTTTAAGCAACAAGGTAAGTGTGAGGAGGAGCTTTATTTCTTGGTGAGAGGGTAAATGCAGCTGTTTAATTTTACTTGAGGAGAAAAGTTTACTGAAGAGAAACTTCGTGGCGTTAATTGTGTATTTCCAGACGCGAGTGATTTAAAGTTGGGGAGAAGAACAAGAGGATACTTTGTGACGCTCATCAAATCGGCGGCCATCTCAATACATGCACTTTTGGACATATCTGAGAGAACCAACGTAATTGGCTCGCAAACAAAGCCGAAAACAAAAGACTCAACAACAACGTCTTAGGGTTTAAAACAAAAAAAAAAAAACAAAAAACAACAACAACAACAACAACAACAATGGCAGTAGCTGCTAAAATAGCCAGCTTTCAAACGCTGCTACGCGAACCTTGAAGTCCCTTACCCCTTACCCTTTATGCGCGGTTTTTTAACACTCCAAAAACGTGTTTTGTTAATTTAATGTCAATGCGCGACTCGCTAAGAACTTTTTGCTTACTTAAGTCCAAACCGACACCACCCGATAGGAATCCCATAATCCTTTGCAGGTGTCCCTCGACTGTAGTAGAGTTTGTCTCCTCGGGCACCATGACACTCAGTGCAGAAGCATCTGTCGAACTTTGGGTCAAAGAAGATATCTGAAAAGAAACGTTTCATAACACAGAGCGAATTCTACTTTTAACACTTCTTCTAGCGAGGTGCGATATTTTCAGCAAACCCCTTAAAAGTGATTTGTTTTCTTTACAGGGACCTTTCACTCTACCAAAAGTTAGCGACAAACTTTAACCCGGAGCAGTAGCTCATCAAGGGCAGCCTCTATCTCCTACGCTTGGACAATTCTTAAAATAAATACTAGTTTCTGGGGCTCACGGATTTAACGTTAAATCCGTGAGCCCCAAAAATACAATCCTCAGCGTCGTGCAGGATTTTAGTCATGCTGGTCCTACATGTACTGTTGTGTAGGTGTTTTTCGCTGTTCACACCCAAGGAATTAGTGGAGATAGAGGGTCCCCTTGATAAACTCCTGCCCGGAGAAAATGGTTGCCCTATAGAAAGCCAACGTTCATGTGATTTGAAGTTATATGTTGTTCGAGTGCAGCTTTCCTTTAAAAACTAAAGTATTGAAAAAGGTAATTCTTAGTTCATTATGATAAAAAGAAAATCCGTTAACTCCCGCTTAGAACCAATCATATTGCAGGATAATTACGGAATTTCGCGCGTTCAAGTTCCAAGAAAAATGGGTAAATTTACTTTCATTTTCCTAATTAGCTCCGACAAGCTGATAAAAAAAGCAATAAATTAAATTTGCTTGGGAAAAAGAAAACTCATTTCTGGGGAGGATCCAGGACCTAGTCTAGAGGGGAGAGGGGGGGGGGGGGGGCCCTGCCGGAGAGTTTTCAATGGGAAGCATTGGAATATTATTGTAATTTTCGAGCGTTTCCAGGGGTAATTCTATGTTAATGTCTCCGAAATTCTCGTTTTTTTTTTTGTTTTTTTTTTGCTTTCCCAAAGATGGCCTATGCTTGCGTAAGCGATGTTTGTCGAATAAACATTTTTGTAGTCTCAGGAACCGCGCGTGTTTAAACTTTGTTCATTTTAGGGAGCTCGACGAAAACAGTCAAACCACCGATGAATTTGCCCCAGGATTTGCGAAAAATGACTGAAACTCTACCTGATAGCTGGAGAGATGATTTGAATCTGCGACAATTCTCTTGATAATCGCAACTTGTTCGCTGCTGCGCTCTTGACACACCTGTAAGGGTAAAGTGCATAAGTTTAATTACTTCGAATATTTATCACGACAGCTGAAGGAGGCATAAGTTCTTGGCTAGTGAAACGTTGGCAGTGAAAACTCTACCTTTATTAAATGGATCAAACTTGCTAGGCCCAGTTCCTCAAAAGCAACCGCGATTTAATCCACGATTTAATGTAAAGTCTTCATTATGAAGTCTTTTCATTAAAGAATTCTCATTAATACCAACCGAGATTTGACTTTTACCAAAAAAAGGTCTTAACAATGAAATTTTATGCTGAAGAAAGGAGGAAAGAAAAAGTGGCAGGAGGAAAAAGTGAGAAGAACATTTCTAGCCAGATACTAAGGAGTAGCCCTGGCCCCAGTTGTTCGAAGGGTGGATAGCGCTATCCATTGAATAAATCACTACCCACTGGATATCTCAGTTGGTTTTGCTAGTGTTTACACGCTGGATAGTGATTTATCTGGTGGATAGCGTTATCCTCCTTTTGAACGACCGATGCCTGGGCCCTAATGTCACTGCTTACATATGATTTGTTGTTAAGAGCTTTTGTCATTAATCTAGTTACCACTTTCTCACTATTTTTTTTTTTTTAACTTTTAATTCAAAATTTGCCCAACCGTCATCCTTGTATATGTCCAATCTCTTTGTCGGTCTCACTCGATTTTTTCAATCAATGTTTAGAGCTCTTTGCACGCGTGCAATCGATCAATTGCGACGACTGCTGCGTTCTATTTGGGTTCATTAAATATACATGTTACGTATCTATAAACCCAATCTCGTCCCCAGAGGTTCAATCCTTTTGGTTGGCACCAACACAAAGGTATCGCAGTAAAAGAAATATGATCAGATGGCTGAATGTTTTAAATGATGCATGCGTCTACAGCTTAATTAAGGTGCGCACGGATGAAAATGCATTGCATCGACCAGCGCCAGAATGGAGATGCGATCGGCCCTTCCTTGCAATCTCTCACAAATTCGTAGAACTGAGGGATTATGAAGCCAGAATGTACCTTTGAAACATACTGATGCTGATAAAATGGCTATAATGCATTTGCCTCATTTATTATTGTGGCCAACATACCACCTTCCACATTTCATGGCGCGTTGTTTTGCAGTGCGATTTCCATCTGTACCCATTTTAATGGTTTCGTTCCCAAGAATCGTCTTCAGCAAAGATGTAGCGTGCCCGAACTAGTAACATCACAAGGTCATAGATTTGACTGTTTTGAACACTGCATTGGTTGTTTTTGGTTGTTTGAGTCAGTAGTGTACGCTCTACTGAGAACTCAATTCATAACTTCAAAAGAAGAAAACATCCGGATAACACCGAAGGAGAGGCCCAGTCCTATCCTTGGGATATGTGAATTCTTAGA